>NC_092339.1:200902500-201202500 GCF_046630445.1 Rutidosis leptorrhynchoides
AATGCAATGAACGAAGGTAATTATTATGCGTCTAGACAATTGAAGATTCACGAGAAAAATTATACGACTCACGATTTGAAATTGGGTGCTGTTGTTTTTGCATTAAAGACTTGGAGACACTACTTATATGGGGTCAAAAGTATTATATATACCGACCACAAAAGTCTCCAACATATTTTTGATCAGAAACAACTGAACATGAGGCAGCGCAGGTGGATTGAATTCTTGAATGATTACAACTTTGAGATTCGTTACCACCCGGGGAAGGCAAATGTGGTAGCCGACGCCTTGAGCAGAAAGGACAGAGAACCCATTCGAGTAAAAGCTATGAATATAATAATTCACACTAACCTTACTACTCAAATAAAGGAGGCGCAACAAGAAGTTTTAAAAGAGGGAAATTTAAAGGATGAAATACCCAAAGGATCGGAGAATCATCTTAATATTCGAAAAGACGGAACCCGGTATAGGGCTGAAAGAATTTGGGTACCAAAATTTGGAGATATGAGAGAAATGGTACTTAGAGAAGCTCATAAAACCAGATACTCAATAAATCCTGGAGCGGGGAAGATGTACAAGGATCTCAAGAAACATTTTTGGTGGCCAGGTATGAAAGTCGATGTTGCTAAATACGTAGGAGAATGTTTGACGTGTTCTAAGGTCAAAGCTGAGCATCCGAAACCATCAGGTCTACTTCAACAACCCGAAAACATTACCATGGATTTCATCACTAAATTGCCAAGGACTGCAAGTCGTTTTGATACTATTTGGGTAATAGTTGATCGTCTCACCAAATCAGCACACTTTCTGCCAATAAGAGAAGATGACAAGATGGAGAAGTTAGCACGACTGTATTTGAAGGAAGCCGTCTCTAGACATGGAATACCAATCTCTATTATCTCTAATAGGGATGGCAGATTTATTTCAAGATTCTGGCAGACATTACAGCAAGTATTAGGAACTCGTCTAGACATGAGTACTGCCTATCATCCACAAACTGATGGGCAGAGCAAAAGGACGATACAAATGCTTGAAGACATGCTACGAGCATGTGTTATTGATTTCGGAAATAGTTGGGATCGACACCTATGGTTAGCAGAATTTTCTTACAATAACAGCTACCATTCAAGCATTGAGATGGCACCGTTTGAAGCACTTTATGATAGAAAGTGCAGGTCTCTGATTTGTTGGAGTGAAGTGGGGGATAGACAGATTACGGGCCCAGAGATAATACAAGAAACTACCGAGAAGATCATCCAAATTCAACAACGGTTGAAAACCGTCCAAAGTCGACAAAAGTGCTACGCTGACCTTAAAAGAAAAGATATAGAATTTTAAATTGGAGAGATGGTTATGCTTAAAGTTGCACCTTGGAAAGGTGTTGTTCGATTTGGTAAATGAGGGAAATTAAATCCAAGGTATATTGAACCATTCAAGATTATTGATCGTGTCGGACCAGTAGCTTACCAACTTTAGTTACCTCAAAAACTCGCGGCTATACATAACACTTTCCACGTCTCGTATTTGAAGAAATGTTTTGCTAAAGAAGATCTCACTATTCCGTTAGACGAAATCCAAATCAACGAAAAACTTCAATTCATCGAAGAACCCGTCAAAATAATGGATCGTGAGGTTAAAAGACTTAAGCAAAAAAAGATACCAATTGTTAAGGTTCGATTGAATGCTCGTAGAGGACCCGAGTTCACTTGGGAACAAGAAGATCAGATGAAGAAGAAATACCCGCACTTATTTCCAGAAGATACATCAACACCTCCAACTGCTTAAAATTCTGGGACGAAATTTATTTAACGGGTAGGTACTGTAGTGACCCGAAATTTTTCATGTTTATATATATTAAATGAAATTGATATTTACATGATTAAGTGGTTCTAACATGTTAAGCAATCAAACTTGTTAAGACTTGATTAATTGAAATAGGTTTCATATAAACAATTGACCACCCAAGTTGACCAGCGATTCATGAATGTTAAAACTTGTAAAAACTATATGATGACATATATGTGGATATATATATATATATATATATATATATATATATATATATATATATATATATATATATATATATATATATATATATATATATATATATATATATATATATATATATATATATATATATATATATAGTTAACATGATATTATGATAAGTAAGTATCTCATTAGGTATTTTAACAATGAGTTATATACATAAAAATGAGACTATTGAATTAAGAAACTCGAAAACGATATATATAACGATTTTCGTTATAACAACGTCTTACTAAATACATATGAATCATATTAAGATATTGATACACTATATTTAAACATGATAAATGATAAGTAAACATATCATTAAGTGTATTAACAATGAACTACATATGTAAAAACAAGACTACTAACTTAAGGATTTCGAAACGAGACATATATGTAACGATTATCGTTGTAACGACATTTAAATGTATATATATCATATTAAGATATATTAATACATCATAATATCATGATAATGTAATAATTTAACATCTCATTAGATATAATAAACAATGGGTTAACAACATTTAACAAGATCGTTAACTTAAAGGTTTCAAAACAACACTTACATGTAACGACTAACGATGACTTAACAACTCAGTTAAAATTATATACATGTAGTGTTTTAATATGTATTTATACACTTTTTAAAGACTTCAAGAAACTTATAAAAGTACTTATACTTAACAAAAATGCTTACAATTACAACCTCGTTCATTTTCATCAACAGTTCTACTCGTATTCACCCATATTCGTACTCGTATAATACCCAGTTTCTAAATGTATGTACTATTGGTATATACACTCCAATGATCAGCTCTTAGTAGCCCATGTGAGTCACCTAACTATGTGGGAACCATCATTTGGCAATTAGCATGAATGATTACACAAAATTACAAACTAATGTGAACTTATATGGAGTACCTACATCACGTTTTCAATCATCAGCATAAACACTTTCATTTTTCAATTTTTATGCATCAAACTAAACTCTCTCAAGTGTTCTTCCATTGTTCTAAGTGTTCTTCATCATCTTCATCAAAATCTAGCTCAAGCTAGTTCATAAATCCATACATAAACCAAGATACAAAACAACTACTCAAGAACACACCAACAACACTTCCAAGTTTGCTAGCTTACTTTCAATCTTGAAAATCCATTTCAAGTGATCATCCAACCTCAAGAAATCTTTCTTATTTACAGTAAGATATCTTTCTAATACAAGTTAATACTCATATTCAAACTTTGATTCAATTTCTATAACTATAACAATCTTATTTCGAGTGGAAATCTTACTTGAACTTGTTTTCGTGTCATGATTTTGCTTCAAGAACTTTCAAGCCATCCAAGGATCCTTTGAAGCTAGATCTATTTTTCTCATTTTCAGTAGGTTTATCCACAAAACTTGTGACGACCCATAAATTTCCGACCAAATTTAAACTTTAATCTTTATATGTTTCTGACACGATAAGCAAAGTTTGTTAAATTGAATATCAAGAATTTTAAACTGTGTTCATACATTCATTTAACCTCGACCATATTCCAATGATTTACGAACCATTATATGAACGGATATGATTATATATGTATATTTATATATATATTATAACTTGAAAATGTTAACAAAGTATTAGACGTATAATGTATATGAACGGGTCCTTTCAGTTGGTATCAGAGCGGTGGTCTTAGCGAACCAGGTCTGCATTAGTGTGTCTAACTGATAAGTCGTTAGGATGCATTAGTGAGTCTGGACTTCGACCGTGTCTGCATGTTAAAAGTTTTGCTTATCATTTCTAGTCGGAAATCATCTGCTTATCATCCTTAGGAAATTACCTGATTATCATTATTAGTCTAGACACGTCTTACTACATTAATTGCAGGAGTAGTGTATAGACAAAATTCATATCTTAGCGTATCTGCTAAATCATATCTTATCGTATCTGTTACTTTAAACTTTGCTTGATATATTCTGTAAATTACTCCGTAATCTACGAAATCTTTTGCTCTCTCTCTCTATATATATATATATCCTATGAAATTAGAATACCACCCGATAGCCGGAAAATCATTTCATATCGAAAAATCCTTTATCCAATCATACGAAATGGAATTCGTCATCAGTTCAAGTCACTCGAATTTCGAAATGGAATCTCACTCAAGCTCCGAAAGCAGTGTGACCGGAATGGATCAACCAATCAGCCATCATCTATTCTGGATGAATTGGGGATGGGTTCGTAGCCTCCTCAATCATTGGAGACAAGAAGAAGGTGATCCCTTACATCCACCACATTGCCCTCTTGACGATGAACCTGAAGCACTTACCGACGAACCTGTCCGAAACACCATTTTCTCTCTCATTTTCAGAGTATCTCGTCACGATTATATACTACATCAAATTCTAGATTTTATTTATCCGCTCGTCCGAACCAACAATCACCCCGGTGTAATAGAAGAAGTCAACGAGTTTCGCGCTCGGGTAGTGGCTTTGGAAAATATGGTGCAAAGATTACAAACGCCAGCAGTAGCACCAGTACCACCATCATCAACGCCAACAGTACCATTATCAGCTCCAACCACAGCTGCGTCGTAAACCTCAACTTCACAATGTATCCCACGAGCATCAACGTCATACGCACCATAGATACCAAGGAGTACCAACAACAATAACTGATGAAGTATTAATTCATAGAAACATTCCGCAGCGATTATGTAATCTCTAAAGTCTTAGAGATTATCTAATCTAGCCCTAACCATAAATCGGTTAAGCGAATAAAAAAGATAGAAGGAAGGGTAGAAATCCTGACAAAAAATGGTGTGTGGTTAACAAGCTAAACTTGTTTTACCAACAGCATGAACAGTATCGTCAGCGTCACCAGCATCGTCAGTGCAGACAGCATCAGAATCAACAACACCTATAACCTCACAAACTCCGTCAGTTCAAGAATCACTGTGGACATCATTACGAATCAATAACGCGTATATTGTATCAACGAGTTATGAAGAACTAACTCATTCTCTCTGAAGAAATTATATGTATATTATATATATATATATATTTTGAAATAAAAATAAATCATTCCGTGCTAAGCTATTGTGTGTGAATCTTAACTACTCGGTTAATTCATATTACAAATATGCAATAATATACGTCCTTCGCCCGCAACTTAACCATCGTTAACTACAATCTCTGTCTCAATTCAACAAATTCCAATTCACAATAAATCAAGTATATATTTGATTTTACACTTTCATCATCGATGTACCCAAAACTTTTCAGATAACATCATTCGTACTTTGCGAAGTTCACAAGAATTTAACGAAAACCAACATCATGCCTCAACAAATAATGAAGTATTGATTCATAATTTCAATATTATTGAAGAAATACTTATGTAATCTCTAAAGCCTTCAAGGGATTATTAAATTCTAGTTCCAACCATAAATCAAATGAGTTTAATTTAGTATTAACTCATTAAAATCTTTGTTACATCTGAAGAGAATATATACATATATATTTTCATAAAGACTGTAATAAAATTCTTTTGTACAAAATATTAATTGTGAAATTTTTTTAACGGGTAGGTAATACCCGATATATATATATATATATATATATATATATATATATATATATATATATATATATATATATATATATATATATATATATATATATATAGTGGTAGGATCAAGAGGGAAGTAACCATTCGGGGTGAAGCGGAGGGAAGCAAAAACTTTTTTTTTTCATTTTTTGAAAAAACTTTGTTCACGAACATTATAGATGAGATGAAAATATGAACATTTAGTAGAGACACTTTGTGATAAATGTTTTTATTTTGGCAGGAAAACGCTCGAAGAAGTAATATATAACAATTATCGTGTTTTTCGAGCGTATTTTGAGGTTTTAGCTATTGGGGTTTAGTTATTAGGGTTTAGATATTAGGGTTTATAGGGTTTAGATATTAGGGTTTAGAAATTTAGGGTTTAGGGTTTAGATTTAGGATTTAGGTTGAGTTTTTAACACGAACGGTTTAGAGTTTGGGGTTTAGGGTTTAGGGTTTGGTGTTTTGGGTTTATGGAATAAACCCAAAACACCAAACCCTAAAACCTAAACCCTAAACCCTAAACCCTAAACTCTAAATCGGGCTAAATTTTACTTCACAAAACATGAAAAAAAAATGTTCATATTCTTCACGAACAATATTATCTTGAATGTTATTTTTGTCGATCGTTTTCCCGCCTAGATAATAACATTCATCACGAAGTGTCTCTTCTAAATGTTCATATTTTCGTGTGATCTTGATATCGGAAAAAAAAATTTCAAAAAAAACGAAAAATTTTTTTTGCTTCCCCCCGCTTCCCCCCGATTGGTTACTTATATATATATATATATATATATATATATATATATATATATATATATATATATATATATATATATATATATATATATATATATATATATATATATATATATATATATATATATATATATTCACAATTAATATGTTACATTCTTCGGATCTGATTAAGCAAATTATCAACTATACTTCCTACTTTCACAATAATATACATTCTTTCATAGAAATCAAAACAACCATACTCATTCAAACCCAATTACATATTCTGATTTTGAAACCTCGGAATTTAATTCTAGATATAACCGGTATCATCACTTTTAGATTCCTACATCTTTCAAAGCTATACTTTGACTTCAAAACTGTGTTAGAACATCATATGCATATTAACGATTACAATCTGCCTTCAAACCCTCCGAAATTCCTGAAGACACTTCAAATAATGAGCAATCGAGATGATGATCCAACCACATGTTACCCACAGTTATGTACCTGAAAAACTCTTGAAACCAAAGTCATAGTTTAACACGTATCCGTGTCAAACCCTTGGCATTTATTAGCTAAAATGACTTTTCAATTCCTTTTCAATGTAGCCAGTTTTGTCACAGCTCCAACAAGTCAACTTGTCGAACTAGTCTTATTATAACCTCGATAGATACGTTGCCCTTTCGCCATCGTTACTGGGGAACCTTTCATATTTCACCACATTAGCAATACTTACCGACAACTTCACTTATCTTTGACTTTCCAAAAAAGCATTATATTTATCGAAACCCTATCATTTACTCATCCTCATCTTGTAACAAGAATTTTCATGCCAATTATTGGGAATCAACAATTAGTATTTTGAAAATCTCGCAGCATGTCTACGCCAACAGTTATATGTATACATACAACATCTATCTCCTGGACTTATATACTTTGAATTTGAAGTTTCTGAAAAACACCCTGAACTGCAAACTAGTTCTCGAAATGCTGATGAAGCAGCAAAAACTATAAACAACAGTAAAAAGTTTGATGATAATGAATAGTGTGCTGGCAAAGCGCAGAAAAAGATAAGTTTTGGAACTGGAAAACGGATTGAGCAAAGTATGAAGGAGGCTGTGGACAAATCACAAAGACTGAACCCGACTTCAAAGAATCCAAATGATTTAGTACCTGCTGAAGTCATTAATGAATACCTTGCTCCTGACTCTAAACCCCTGCGGACAATATTCTTCATCATCCTCTGATATTAGAAATTCTAAGATATCATCGTATCTTTCATTATAAATATCCTCCATATTTCTGAAGATATTTTTATAATTATTCTTATCTAAAATCATTTACCTCTTCGCGCTATCTGTATTACATCATAAAAGAAACTATTTTAGTTTCTAAATTCTGGAACATTCGAGTTTAAAATAGGAATATTTTTGAAGTAGTGTTGGGAGCTGAAGCTTGAGTTAGTATAATATAATGATACTTGATCAACGTGATTATATTAAAGTAAGTCATGCTGAGTTTCTAAATGGAACGTGATGATTCACAGATCATAACATCATCATGTGCCATGTTATACGACTCTTGTATTCTATTTAACCTCTAGAATGTCAAGAAAATATTTCTTGATGATTCGGCTTTTTCCGAGGTATTCTGGTAATTTGACAAGTCAAGATCGTGCTATTACGATTTCCTTCTTAGAACATTAACAATGTTTATTCCGAAATTTTTATCTGCGAATTATGGACCATTATAAGCGGTACTTACTCGTAAGAAGAAGGAACGAAAGGACAAAGCTCCGAAACAGAAATTGGGATATAAATCGCAGCAAATAAAAGAGAGCATTAATTAGGAGATGACAATGATTATAGAAGACAGAAGCAGGGACATCGAAATATAAGGGAAGATATAAAACCCAGCAACCACCCAGAAATTATAAACCGTATATGTCGATGCATATAGCAATATAAAGACACGGGAGAACTAGAAACACTATAAACCCAAGAGTATAGTAGAAGTAAATAGATTCTTCCGGCGACAGATGAAAAAGAAGAATGACAGATATGAAAGTAAGGAGTATATCAAGAATCAGAACTGGATGGAGCATATTGACAAATACTTTAAAGTATGAGCTGAGGGAGAAAGAAGAGGAGGTGTGAGTTGTAAGGAAACGAAGGGAGTGGATTTATAGTAAAATATCCGACAGAGCAATCAAAATGGATGATCTCATTTAAAGAGGATACTAAATTTCCTTAATCAAATCTTATTACTAAGATCTTCTCTATATCTCTTGAACTTCAGAAATCAACCTGTCTACGTCAAAGGATATGACAAAACTTTACCTTTCTCATTTCACCCTTTGGTGATAGCATCACTCGTACTCTTCACAAAATCAAATGGTTTTGTCCATATTACTCAATGACGATAAAACCCTAATCTTCAGCTTATATGCGTCATAAAAACATACTTATTGTCAGCCATGACAATCCCAATTAAATTTAGGGACAAAATTTCTTTAACGGGTAGGTACTGTGATGACCCAGAAATTTTTGACCAAATTTAAACTTTAATCTTTATATGTTTCCGACACGATAAGAAAAGTTTGTTAAATTGAATATCAAGAATTTTAAACTGTGTTCATACATTCATTTAACCTCGACCATATTCCAATGATTCACGAACCATTATATGAACGAATATGATTATATATGTATATGTATATATATATATTATAACTTGAAAATGTTAACAAAGTATTAGACGTATAATACTTTACATAAACATATTTGTTTTAAAATATATTTAAAATAATTATCGACGAAATTAAAAGATAATATCAAATGATTGAATTATCAGATACATTGAATTATGGCTACGAGTCCCTATTAGGAGGTCCACCTTGATTTAGAAACCTTTCCTTTTTAACCATATTCGGAAAATGGTAAAGTGATTTTACAAATAAGAACAAAGTGTCAACTAACGAGAACTAAACAAGAGTTAGTGAAGATTCTTATTTGATTCTAAATTCATACTTTACAACATTTTCCTCGTGATATAAATAAGATAACTATTATGATTATCATTTTAAAGTTGGAATGTGGAATGTAAATAACTTAGACATTGTGTATCGACATTTTACATAAAGGTGATTTTGTACGTTTATCTAACCTTTAGACTTTATATCACGTTGCACCAACAAACGTTAAGAACTTGAAACCTATGAAAAGTATATTTAATTTTATTTCTCTAAAATGTTTTACGATATAACAACCTCTAATAATATAACTTTTTAGTAGAATGATTCTTAAAAATACTTTGCTTTGGAAAATAAAGTTTTCATATTTATTTAATATTGTTTCAAACGTACAAAAACAATTTTTTAAAGAACTTTATTAGTGAAATGTTTTATAAGATAAATTGTTCATAAGTTTTAAGAATCTCAATTAAAGCTTTATATCATAAATTATATATATATATATATATATATATATATATATATATATATATATATATATATATATTGTTTCAAAAACGTAAAACGTGATACGACATAATATTTTCTATTACTTAAACGTTTTGAACTTTGATATATAATTAAATAGATATTTCAATTATATATAAGATATACAAAATTATATTCTTAAGTAAGAATATACATATATATTTTACAAATGCGTTAATGTATAAATTAAATATAAAACGTTTTGATATTATTAAACGTATTTTAGTAAACAACGGGACTTTGATTTAAAGAAGCAAACGACCAAAACACTCAAAATACATAAGTTACACTTTGAGTTGGATTATTTTTCATTGATTTGAGTCTTGTCATATATAAAGGTACGAGTCACCAAACGTAAAATGCTAGTTTTCTAAGCGTACGAGACTTCGTTTGAAAAACCTGAACCAGGACATAAGGCGAGTGACAACGTATAAGTCATTAAAATTGAATTTATAAGTTAACTATGCGTATAAATATAATATAATATATAATTAATTATATAAATAATATATATATATATATATATATATATATATATATATATATATATATATATATATATATATATATATATATATATATATAAAACCGTCGGCACAAGAAGTTCATTGAGAATGAGCTGGAAACAGGAACCTCCACGCTCCGGAGGTGTATGCTTGAAAAGCTCCATGATCGTGGAGCTAAGGGGGTCCAGTCTGAGGCTATAAAACTAGATCGTTTCTGTTTGTTGAATTCATCCTTCTATCCCTCTATCTAGTGTACTCCGTAATATTATTTATTTTATTTTAATTATTATTTTAATAATAATTATTATTATTATTATTAAAATAAATAATATTATTAATCTTATTATTATTAAATAGTATTATTATTATTATTATACATAAAATACTACGACGAGGTCATGAGCGAGTTATTTCAAAACTGGTTTTCGAGTAGGATAGGGCTAAGAAAATTATGTGTTATAGCTATGGAGGTGATGGGTATGGTTCATGGGTATGCTCGGGAAGTCAATCTAGTGTTTATCATCTCCGTTACGTCTATGTACCTTTCCTGCAATATTGAATCTCAATATTGATACGTGAGTACTCATAATTTAATTTTTACATACTAATAGTGTATCCCTGACTAGTGCTCGAGAATATAGGATTATGCATGCTTGTACTTTTGATATTGCTATTAGATAGGATATGTTGAATCCTAAATTAGTTACGTATGCGGTTGAGATAAGGTATAAGATATGCATTTCGTTGGAAAGCTAGCGAAAAATTAAGAACTTTTCATTTAGATATCGAATGGTTTCGATGAACAGATTTGAAGTTATAGTCAATCGAAATTTTGTATTATTATTAAAAATGATTTTTATTATCGTCGTTATTATCGTCGTTCTAGTTTTATCTTTTTATTATTATTATTATCTTTATCAATAAAAGGAATTATCATTAAAAATTGTTATTTTTATTATTATTACTATCGTAATTATCGTTAAAGTTATACTTAGTATTATTATTATTATTATTATTATTATTATTATCTAATTATTATTATTATTATTATTATTATTATTATTATTATCATTATTAATATATATATCATTATTTAAAAATGGTTATTGTTATTGTTATTATTATTATTATATTAACATTAAAATAATTATTAGTATTATCGTTAATAATGTAATAGTAATTATCATTATTAGTATTATTGTAATTAAAACTAATATTAGTAACACCTAATTATTTTGATTACTATTATTATCATTATTATGAACACGATATAAAAGTCGATTAAAAGCTATTAAACGAAAAGATTAGGAAATAATGAGTACGAGTATCATGATGAAATTAAAATATTATAAGATATTGATTTAGATAAAATTATCGTTCTTATTATTTTATCATTACTATTATTATTAAAAGTATCGTTAGTATTAAAATTATCATTTTTAACATAAATTATCATTTTAATAGAAATGTCATTTTTATTATAAAATATCATTATTATTATCCTTTTAAATAGAATTATTATTTTAAAGATAATATTAAAAAGTATCGTAAATATTAAAGTTATCATAATTAGAATTATCATTTTATCATAATGTCATTTTTAGTAATTATAAATATTAATATTTTTATTAATAGAATAATAATAATTATTATTACAAAATAATACAACTTTTACTTACTATTATTATAGATATTATTTTATCAAATAAATATGTGATACAAACATATTTTACTAGGTATAATAAAATTACTTTAATAATACCTATCATATTATCTTTATGATATTAAATGAACTCTATAAATTTTATTACTTAATATATATATAAGTATATTTTATTATATAAATTTTAATATAAAAATTTTATTTATTAATAAATGAATTATATTATTTACTCTAATAAATCTTTTAAAATTATTTAAAAATATAAAACGACGATATTTAAACTATATATTAATCATGTATAGATTTTGGAAATCATTTTGAGTCAAATTGACTTTTGTTGACCTTCGCATATTAGTCTCGAGCATTAGGATAGAGATACACTATGATTTGACCTAATTTGTTAGACAAATATTGACCAACATATATATATATATATATATATATATATATATATATATATATATATATATATATATATATATATATATATATATATATATATATATATATATATATATAATTTAGGTTCGTGAATCCGAGGCCAACCTTGCACTTGTTCAATGACGTTATATGTATTTTTACTACGAAATACAGTATGGTGAGTTTCATTTGCCTTTTTACCCTTTATATTTTTTGGGCTGATAATACATGCGCAATTTTTATAAATGTTTTACGAAATAGACACAAGTAATCGAAACTACATTATATGGTTGAATGATCGAAGCCGAATATGCCCCTTTTTGCTTGGTAGCCTAAGAATTAGGGAACATCACTAATTTTGAGAATTAGTGCACGCCTAATTGACGCGAATCCTAAAGATAGATCTATTGGGCCTAACGAACCCCATCCAAAGTACTGGATGCTTTAGTACTTCGAATTCGTTTTTATCATGTCCGAAGGATTTCCCGGAATGATAGAGGATATTCTTATATGCATCTTGTTAATGTCGGTTACCAGGTGTTCAATCCATATGAATGATTTTTGTCTCTATGCATGGGATGTATATTTATGAGAAATGGAAGTGAAATTCTTGTGGTCTATTAAAATGATGGAAATGAATGATTATGATAAACTAATGAACTCACCAACCTTTTGGTTGACACTTTAAAGCATGTTTATTCTCAGGTATGAAAGAAATCTTCCGCTGTGCATTTGTTCATTTTAAGGATATTACTTGAAGTCATTCATGGCATATTTCGAAGAACATTGCATTCGAGTCTTTGGGTTCATCAAAGATTATTATTAAGTCAATTTATCGTTGGATAATGGATATTATGAAATGGTATACATGCCTGTCAATTTTCGATGTAAAGAAAGTTTGTCTTTTAAAAATGAATGCAATGTTTGTAAAATGTATCATATAGAGGTCAAATACCTCGCTATGTAATCAACTATTGTGAATCGTTTATAATGTATATGAATGGGTCCTTTCAAAACTTGAGGTAGTAATGATGTTCATAACATCATTCGAATCATATATATAAAACTATCTTATTCGAAGGTTTAAACTTGTAATCACTAGAACATAGTATAGTTAATTCTAAACTTGTTCGCAAACAAAAGTTAATCCTTCTAACTTGACTTTTAAAATCAACTAGACACATGTTCTATATCTATATGATATGCTAACTTAATGATTTAAAACCTGAAAATACGAAAAACACCGTAAAACCGAATATACGCCGTCGTAGTAACACCACGGGCTGTTTTGGGTTAGTTAATTAAAAACTATGATAAACTTTGATTTAAAATTTGTTCTTCTAAGAAAATGATTTTTTTTATGAACATGAAACTATATTCAAAAATCATGGTTAAACTCAAAGTGGAAGTATATTTTTCAAAATGGTCATCAAGACGTTGTTCTTTCGACTGAAATGACTACCTATTATAATATTGACTTATAACCTGTATTTCCGAATATAAACTTATACTTTTTCTGTTTATATTCATAAACTTAAGTTCAATATGAAACCATAGCAACTTGAATCACTCAAAACGGATTTAAAACGAAGAAGTTATGGGTAAAACAAGATTGGGTAATTTTGCTTGTTGTAGCTACGTGAAAATTTGTAACAAATCTATATTAATCATATCCTAGCTAACTTATATTGTATTATACATGTATTCTAATATATTATGTAATCTTGGGATACCATCGATGAAATGTCCCGTTCTTATTGATTAAAAACGTTCCATATTAATTGATTTCGTTGCGAGGTTTTGACCTCTATATGAGACGTTTTTCAAAGACTGCATTCATTTTTAAAACAAACCATAACCTTTATTTCATAAATAAAGGTTTAAAAAGCTTTACGTAGATTATCAAATAATGATAATCTAAAATATCCTGTTTACACACGACCATTACATAATGGTTTACAATACAAATATGTTACATCGAAATCAATTTCTTGAATGCAGTTTTTACACAATATCATACAAACATGGACTCCAAATCTTGTCCTTATTTTAGTATGAAACATCGGAAGCTCTTAGTATTCACCTGAGAATAAACATGCTTTAAACGTCAACAAAAATGTTGGTGAGTTATAGGTTTAACCTATATATATATATCAAATCGTAACATAGACCACAAGATTTCATATTTCAATACACATCCCATACATAGAGATAAAAATCATTCATATGGTGAACACCTGGTAACCGACATTAACAAGATGCATATATAAGAATATCCCCATCATTTCGGGACACCCTTCGGATATGATATAAATTTCGAAGTACTAAAGCATCCGGTACTTTGGATGGGGTTTGTTAGGCCCAATAGATCTATCTTTAGGATTCGCGTCAATTTGGGTGTCTGTTCCCTAATTCTTAGATTACAAGACTTAATAAAAAGGGGCATATTCGATTTCGATAATTCAACCATAGAATGTAGTTTCACGTACTTGTGTCTATTTTGTAAATCATTTATAAAACCTGCATGTATTCTCATCCCAAAAATATTAGATTTTAAAAGTGGGACTATAACTCACTTTCACAGATTTTTACTTCGTCGGGAAGTAAGACTTGGCCACTGGTTAATTCACGAACGTATAACAATATATACATATATATCAAAGTATGTTCAAAATATATTTACAACACTTTTAATATATTTTGATGTTTTAAGTTTATTAAGTCAGCTGTCCTCGTTAGTAACCTACAACTAGTTGTCCACAGTTAGATGTACATAAATAAATCGATAAATATTATCTTGAATCAATCCACGACCCAGTGTATACGTATCTCAGTATTGATCACAACTCAAACTATATATATTTTGGAATCAACCTCAACCCTGTATAGCTAACTCCAACATTCACATATAGAGTGTCTATGGTTGTTCCGAAATATATATAGATGTGTCGACATGATAGGTCGAAACATTGTATACGTGTCTATGGTATCTCAAGATTACATAATATACAATACAATTTGATTAAGTTATGGTTGGAATAGATTTGTTACCAATTTTCACGTAGCTAAAATGAGAAAAATTATCCAATCTTGTTTTACCCATAACTTCTTCATTTTAAATCCGTTTTGAGTGAATCAAATTGCTATGGTTTCATATTGAACTCTATTTTATGAATCTAAACAGAAAAAGTATAGGTTTATAGTCGGAAAAATAAGTTACAAGTCATTTTTGTAAAGGTAGTCATTTCAGTCGAAAGAACGACGTCTAGATGACCATTTTAGAAAACATACTTCCACTTTGAGTTTAACCATAATTTTTGGATATAGTTTTATGTTCATAATAAAAATCATTTTCCCAGAATAACAACTTTTAAATCAAAGTTTATCATAGTTTTTAATTAACTAACCCAAAACAGCCCGCGGTGTTACTACGACGGCGTAAATCCGGTTTTACGGTGTTTTCGTGTTTCCAGGTTTTAAATCATTAAGTTAGCATATCATATAGATATAGAACATGTGCTTAGTTGATTTTAAAAGTCAAGTTAGAAGGATTAACTTTTATTTGCGAACAAGTTTAGAATTAACTAAACTATGTTCTAGTGATTACAAGTTTAAACCTTCGAATAAGATAGCTTTATATGTATGAATCGAATGATGTTATGAACATCATTACTACCTCAAGTTCCTTGGATAAACCTACTGGAAATGAGAAAAATAGATCTAGCTTTAAAAGATCCTTGGATGGCTTGAAAGTTCTTGAAGCAGAATCATGACACGAAAACAATTTCAAGTAAGATTTCCACTCGAAATAAGATTGTTATAGTTATAGAAATTGAATTAAAGTTTGAATATGATTATTACCTTGTATTATAAAGATAACCTACTATAAGTAACAAAGGTTTCTTGATCTTAGATGATTACTTGGAATGGATTTAGAAAACTTGGAAGTAAACTTGCAATCTTGGAAGTATTCTTGATTTTATGAAACTAGAACTTTTGGAATTTATGAAGAACACTTAGAACTTGAAGATAGAACTTGAGAGAGATCAATTAGATGAAGAAAATTAAAGAATGAAAGTGTTTGTAGGTGTTTTTGGTCGTTGGTGTATGGATTAGATATAAAGGATATGTAATTTTGTTTTCATGTAAATAAGTCATGAATGATTACTCATATTTTTGTAATTTTATGAGATATTTCATGCTAGTTGCCAAATGATGGTTCCTACATATGTTAGGTGACTCACATGGGCTGCTAAGAGCTGATCATTGGAGTGTATATACCAAGAGTACATACATCTAAAAGCTGTGTATTGTACGAGTACGAATACGGGTGCATACGAGTAGAATTGTTGATGAAACTGAACGAGGATGTAATTGTAAGCATTTTTGTTAAGTAGAAGTATTTTTATAAGTGTATTGAAGTCTTTCAAAAGTTTATGAATACATATTAAAAAACTACATGTATATACATTTTAACTGAGTCGTTAAGTCATCGTTAGTCGTTACATGTAAATGTTGTTTTGAAACCTTTAGGTTAACGATCTTGTTGAATGTTGTTAACCCATTGTTTATTATAACAAATGAGATGTTAAATTGTTATATTATCATGATATTATGATATATAATATATCTCAGTATGATATATATACAGTTAAATGTCGTTACAATGATAATCGTTACATATATGTCTCGTTTCGAAATCATTAAGTTAGTAGTCTTATTTTTACATATGTATTTCATTGTTAATACACTTAATAATATATTTATTTATCATTTAACATAATTAACAAAGTGTATCAATATCTTAATATGATTCATATGTACCTAGTAAGACGTTGTTATAACGATAATCGTTATATATATCGTTTTCGAGTTTCTTAAATTAATAGTCTCATTTTTATGTATATAACTCATTGTTAAAATACCTAATGAGATACATACTTATAATAAAATCATGTTAACTATATATATAGCCATATATATGTCATCGTATAGTTTTTACAAGTTTTAACGTTCGTGAATCACCGGTCAGCTTGGGTGGTCAATTGTCTATATGAAACCTATTTCAATTAATCAAGTCTTAACAAGTTTGATTGCTTGACATGTTGGAAACACTTAATCATGTAAATAACAATTTCATTTAATATATATATAAACATGGAAAAGTTCGGGTCACTACAGTACCTACCCGTTAAATAAATTTCGTCCCGAAATTTTAAGCAGTTGGAGGTGTTGACGTATCTTCTGGAAATAAATGCGGGTATTTCTTCTTCATCTGATCTTCATGCTCCCAGGTGAACTCAGGTCCTCTACGAGCATTCCATCAAACCTTAACAATCGGTATCTTGTTTTGTTTAAGTCTCTTAACCTCACGATCCATTATTTCGACGGGTTCTTCAATGAATTGAAGTTTTTCATTGATTTGGATTTCGTCCAACAGAATAGTGAGATCTTCTTTAGCAAAACATTTCTTCAAATTTGAGACATGGAAAGTGTTATGTACAGCCGCGAGTTATTGAGGTAGCTCCAGTTGGTAAGCTACTGGTCCGACACGATCTATAATCTTGAATGGTCCAATGTACCCTGGATTTAGTTTCCCCCGTTTACCAAATCGAACAACGCCTTTCCAAGGTGAAACCTTAAGCATGACCATTTCTCCAATTTCAAACTCTATATCTTTTCTTTTACTGTCCGCGTAGCTCTTTTGTCGACTCTGGGCGGTTTTCAATCTTTGTTGAATTTGGATGATTTTCTCGGTAGTTTCTTGTATTATCTCCGGACCCGTAATCTGTCTATCCCCCACTTCACTCCAACAAATCGGAGACCTGCACTTTCTACCATAAAGTGCTTCAAACGGCGCCATCTCAATGCTTGAATGGTAGCTATTGTTGTAGGAAAATTCTGCTAACGGTAGATGTCGATCCCAACTGTTTCCGAAATCAATAACACAAGCTCGTAGCATCTCTTCAAGCGTTTGTATCGTCCTTTCGCTCTGCCCATCAGTTTGTGGATGATAGGCAGTACTCATGTCTAGACGAGTTCCCAATGCTTGCTGTAATGTCTGCCAGAATCTTGAAATAAATCTGCCATCCCTATCAGAGATAATAGAGATTGGTATTCCATGTATGGAGATGACTTCCTTCAAATACAGTCGTGCTAACTTCTCCATCTTGTCATCTTCTCTTATTGGCAGGAAGTGTGCTGACTTGGTGAGACGATCAACTATTACCCAAATAGTATCATAACCACTTGCAGTCCTTGGCAATTTAGTAATGAAATCCATGGTAATGTTTTCCCATTTCCATTCCGGGATTTCAGGTTGTTGTAGTAGACCTGATGGTTTCTGATGTTCAGCTTTGACCTTAGAACACGTCAAACATTCTCCTACATATTTAGCAATATCGGCTTTCATACCTGGCCACCAAAAATGTTTCTTAAGATCCTTGTACATCTTCCCCGTTCCAGGATGTATTGAGTATCTGGTTTTATGAGCTTCTCTAAGTACCATTTCTCTCATATCTCCAAATTTTGGTACCCAAATTCTTTCAGCTCTATACCGGGTTCCGTCTTCCCGAATATTAAGATGCTTCTCCGATCCTTTGGGTATTTCATCCTTTAAATTTCCCTCTTTTAAAACTCCTTGTTGCGCCTCCTTTATTTGAGTAGTAAGGTTATTGTGAATCATTATATTCATAGATTTTACTCGAATGGGTTCCCTGTCCTTCCTGCTCAAGGCGTCGGCTACCACATTTGCCTTCCCCGGGTGGTAACGAATCCCAAAGTCGTAATCATTCAACAATTCAATCCACCTACGCTGCCTCATATTCAATTGTTTTTTATTAAATATGTATTGAAGACTTTTGTGGTCGGTATATATAATACTTTTGACCCCATATAAGTAGTGCCTCCAAGTCTTTAATGCAAAAACTGAAGGTATTTCATATGCCCGAGAGACATAATAAATTAATGTGGCCAATATGTTATGATCCAAGTCAGGTCATACCCAATAACAAGCCGTCAACACTTTTATGTATTTGTTTTAATGAGTGGATCTTTAAAATGAATACTTGACACTTAGACTTTAGAAATTGGTTTTCTAAAGATAAAATGCAAGAAATAATTATTTGGATAATTATAAGTGCAAGTTTAATTATTTATATGATTAAACTTATATGTGTATTATAATTTTATAAAGTGGTTTATAAAATTATATTTAAATGTGCAAGTAACATATTGAACTTTATAAGTGGTTTATAAAGATAAAATTTGTAACATCCCACATTTTTCCGTTAAATTATTTTAACGCCCGTCTTTTTCTTTTTAAATAACATCTCTCGTCACCTATACTCGTGCACTTCGTTAACTAGTGTTCATGATAATCCCGTTACTCGATTATAACATCTCTCGTTAACTTGCGTTTTAAAAATATTCGTTTGGTTATTTCCCGCACCCGACAACAAACTTGAGGGACTAATCTCGCCACTCGGGTAAACTTGGCTAACTAGTGACTCCTCACCACCACACACTTCATTTCACCATCTTCTCCCTCTTTTTCTTTCTTCCTTTTCTCTCAAGAACACAAACACAAATTTCATCATCTAATTTTGATCTTGGAAGCTCACAACAAATCCGACTACATATTCTTAATCCTCTCGTCATCCTCTACGATTTGATACTAACTACACCGATTTTGGGTAACATTTCTAAAACTCTAGATTTCTCAAATTCATGTTTTTGACTTGATATGTTGTTAGTTAGTGTCTATGGCTCGTGTATAACATGAATATATGATTTGTATGCTCGATCTTGATGTTTTGGTGTAACTAGCTTGAAAATGAAAAGTGTATGCTTAATCTTTGATTTTGGATGATGAAATGTGTTTAGATGTTAATGTTTGTGTGTTCAAAGTGTTAGTTACTTCAATAGCTTCGTTTTGGTGTGTTGATTGACATGAAAACCTTACATTAACATGATTAGTGATTTTGAGGTTTTGGTTAGGGTTTGACAACTCTTAAAACGAACTTTTGATGCGTTGAATGCTTGTTAATGTTATTGATAAGTGTTTAGTTGTATTACATGTTTCATTACCTTCAAAACGGCATATCATATGTATAAATTGGATTCCCGAAAATTAAATTGCAATTGATAAACTTGAAACTTGAAAATAAACCTCTATTGATCACTTGGCGGGATTTCGGTTATAGTATATGATGTTTTTGCTTGATGAAAAGTGCTTAGTTGCGTTCCTTGTCGAAAGAGCTTTCCGATGATATAAAATACATGTTCTAATTGTTTGCGGATCATAAAATGTGATGGTTTGTGTTTTGGTTCGTCCATTTGAGGAATACAGCAAACAGGGCCTGGAAACCGATCAGGACGCCGTCCAGATCTGGGGACGCCGTCCCACCTTTTGAACCTAGACGCCGTCTAGGATATCAGGACGCCGTCCCACCCTTCATTGTGGGACGCCGTCTAGCCAATTAGGACGCCGTCCCATTGTACTAAAACTGGCTGTTTGGGTTGTCTTTTGACGTAAAAATGTTTGCTATGCTACGGACCTCCGATTAACATGAAACTTGGCCAACATGCTCATATATGGTTATATAACTTAGAAAAATTGTCGGATACCCGACCCGACCCCGTTGACTTTGACTTTGACCAAGTTTGACTTTTAATCAAACTTAACCAAATGGTTGTGCAATCGTTCTAACATGCTTTTATACTTGTATCTTGCATGAAACATGACAACTTGATTCACATGCTACATTATTGAGTCGTAACGAGCCATAGGACTAATTGAACATCTTTGACCTATCGTGTTTACCGTTATTGATACAAACCTATTGTTTAGGTCAAGACTAGCATTGTTCTTTGCACACGTTTACTTGTCGAAGTACTTTACTACTCGTGCACTCAAGGTGAGATCATAGTCCCACTTTTACTCTTTTTGAACTTATATTTGGGATGAGAAAACATAAACGATTCCTTTGAACTAAGTGAACACAAGAACGGGAAAACAAACATTCTACATACGAGTTTAGAACAAAAATCCTCAATTCGATTATCATTAGTTACACTTGCCGGGTGTAAGCGAGAACTTATGTTATATGGCCATATGGGTTGACAACCCTCATCCTTGACGGTTCGCTACCGTCTACGGATGAAATATATTTTCGAGAATCAGTGTTTGTTCTAGCACTATGGATGGGGTATACAATGGATGGAATGTTAAGCTTTGATAATTGGGTGCTCGTGAAACAAACTTTTGGAATGTATTACTATTATTTCTTTGATGCAAATCTTGTGGTTCACTTGTACTTACTTACTTAAACCTATGATTTCACCAACGTTTTCGTTGACAGATTTCTATGTTTTTCTCAGGTCTTGCACGATATGTGATACATGCTTCCGCTCACTATTTGATACTTGCATTGGATGTCGAGTATACATGCATTACTTGGAGCGTCTTTTGACTTTACTTTAAACCGTGTCGCCTAGATTTCAAATGTACTTATAACGTTGTAACTTAACTTTTGGTTGAACAATTCTTGTAAACTTTGAAAACAATCTTTATTTTGAAATGAAGGCGATATATTTTGGTCAAACGTTATCTTAAAGACTTATAATCAGGTAATGGGACCCACATAGCCGACGCCGTCACTTGACGATTTGTCAGGGTCGCTACAAGTGGTATCAGAGCCTTGGTTGTAGGGATTTAGAGTTCATTTGTGTCCACCCCGAGTCATAGGGTACATAGGTGAATCTAGACTACAACCGGCATATAGACTGAAGTAGGAATTATTTGACTAATTGTGCATTTATACTCGAACTCTTCTATCATATCTAACTCGTATTCGATCTTGATCTTACGTTGATAAATTTTGTTGATGCGCCACCTTGACTTTATGAAGTAATGTTAAATGCACATGAGAATCAGGGTAATATAATTTCCGGGATTATATTACGGTGATTCACATGGACGTTCCGACATTATGACATAGAGAATTTAAGGCGAGTCAAGGAAAATTTTCTCTACATCATCATTCCCTATCATGATTAGTATTATTGAGAATACTAATCAACGATATTCTTGTGTCTTGAAGGAACAATGCCTCCCCGTCGCGGACCACGTAATGAAACTTCCGAACAAGCTTTTCAACGCATGATAGCCACCGCCATAGGTGCGGCTATGGCTAGTACCTCCTCCGACATCAATAACAACCACAACCACAACAACCATGGAGCCGGTAATTCAAACGAGGGTTGCTCCTACAAGAACTTCATGAAGTACAATCCTCCCACTTTCGATGGAACCGGGGGACCGGTTACTCTCACCCGATGGTTTGAACAAACAGAATCTGTTTTTAGCATAAGCGGTTGTCAGGACCAAGATAAGGTCAAGTTTTCCACCCTCACTCTTACCGGTATCGCTCTCTCATGGTGGAACACGAATGTACAATCAGTGGGTATTGATGAAGCCCTTACACTCTCTTGGACCGAATTAAGAGAAATAATGATCACCGAATACTTCCCGCGCGATGAGACTCGAAGGCTCGAGCAAGGGCTAAAGAATTTAAGAACGGTCGGGAATGACCTCGGAGCTTATAATCAACGGTTTACCGAACTAGTCTCAATGTGTCCAAATCTCATGACTCCCGAATCCCTAAGAGTCGAACTTTACATGGATGGCCTCCCTAAGAGCATTCAACACAAGGTAATGACATCTCAACCCACTAACCTACAAGAGGCTTTAACAATGGCCCGCCAAGCCTTAGAAACGGTGAATGAAATGGAAGCACCGGCACCAATGGTCGAGAACCACCCGAGTAACAACAAAAGAACATGGGAAGCCTCTCAATCAAGCAACCACAACAATAACAACAACCCCGCCAAGAAGCCTTTTACCTCCAACGACAAGAAAGGCTATGCCGGAAAACTACCTTTTTGTAACGAATGCCACAAGCATCACTTTGAAGGATGTGGCAGGTTTCGCCACCGGCGCCAAGGACCCGTCGCTCGAAAGATGCCCAACGCATACAGAACGGGTGCTTGCTTCGAATGTGGCCAACTGGGTCATTTTAGGAACGTGTGCCCAAATAAGAAAATCAACCCCAACGCACGCCGTTGAACCTTCAACATCGACACCTAGGATGCCCGGAACGACGATGGACTAATAACGGGTACGTTTCTTCACAACAAACTGTATACTTCATACTTATTCGATCCCATTACCGCTAGACGTTTCACAACCAAGACTTTGACTTGTACTCATTACATTCCACCTTTTTCCCTTAGATACTACTTAGGCAATTTAAGCGACCAACGGAAAGATATTGTGTGTCTATAAATTCTATCGGAGGATATACGTTAAGAATATTGACTTGACACCTATAGAACTAGGGAGCTCAGAACCTATTCGTTAAGGAGAAATTGTTTCCCTACAACTAGGTATAGATTATTGTGAACTAAATAATTTTCGGTTGGAAACCAATACTCTCTTCCTCGTATCCATTACCTCATGATTATTTGCGTGGATCCCGTGTATTCCAAATCGACCTCCGTTCTGGTTATCACCAATTGGGGGTTAAGTGAGACGATGTCTCCTAAGTCATTTCCCGAACTCGCAACGTTAGTTGTAAATCTCTCTTAGTACCACTCGATCTATCCAAGGCTCGTCCGTATCCATAAACCTCCTAAACCACGTATGCAAACTTATCTAGACAAATCTGTTATCGTATTTATAGATGACATCTTAACTTATTTAAGTAAAGAAGGAAAACGAACAACATCACCATCTTACGCTCGAACTTTTGAGAAAAGAGCAACTTTATACCAAATTCTCCGAGTGAGAATTTCTGTTGAACGAAGTCCAATTTTCTAGACCATGATGTTAATGGTCAAGGCATTACAATCAATCTCGAAATCGAGCCACATGTAATCAGGAAACTCTCCCAACTCAGACTTGTATTCGTAAAATCTTAGATCTCGCCTGTTATCACCGAAGATTCATTTCTGACTTTTCTCGTGTTACCCGACTTTTAAACTCGTTAACTCACTAAGGGAAAACTTTAAACCTCTTCATGACTGAGCCTTGAACGTGATTCTTCACACAAACCTTCCTAGCTAAATTCGTATAGCACTAGATGGAATTCAAACATGGAAATATTTCTACTTGAACGCCGAAAGGCATACTCTCTCGACTCAAAATCAACATAACTAAAATTCGTTATTTTGCACGAAGAATTCGAATACTAAATTGTGGATCCGATCAATTTTCTCGTCATCCCGTACCACACTACATACCCCTGTTATTTCGCCGTTACCGTCTGATATTACTGGAACTTAGGATAACACACAATCCAAGAATACTTCACTCTTCTTTGACTTAACGTCCTTGTATTTCTAATAATCGGCCAACCACTATTCAACCCCGAACTATACAACTACGTGTACTATCTCGTTTCTCTTTCAAACCTCAACTTTTGACAACTAGAGGCACGATATGGCAACCTCGATGTGTAAACTCACTCTACTCTAAGTTCTCATTTCACTCCTATCTTTATCGCTCGCACTTCCGTATAAGAAAACTTCTTGTAACATTTCCCAATGGATAGAGAAACTCTTCATATTACATTAGTATTCGCCACGAGGGTGAATAGTCCTAACGAACATTTTTCGAACCCTAACTAACTTGTTCAAACGTATCTTAAGAGATTCTATTCCAACACGGTGTATCTTTGTCAATTATTCCGTATCGAAATACTCGTTTCACTTCTAGTTTTACAAGAAAACTTGGAGACCCGTTTAGACATGAGTACCGCGTACCACCCACAAACCGACGAACCGAGCAAACGAACGATTTACGTCTTGGAAAGACATGTCACAAACTCGTATTGTCACCTTTAGTAGATCACTCTTACAACAGTAGATACCACTCGTGTGTTCATACGCACTTTCCGAAACCCTATATGACCGCTAATGTCATACCCCTGTTCATTTAACCAAAGCATCAACCACCGAAATCTGAACTCCATCAAAAAAAAAAAAAAAAAAAAAAAAAAAAAACCTTAATACAACGTGAAACCCTAACTATCCAAATTCATGAGAACACTCAAGGACGTACCTTCACTTATTCATAGCATTGACATCTCCGGTCTCGAGTGAGAGGCATCGATTATTACTTCCAACTAAATTTCGGGACGAAATTTCTTTTGAGGTGTGGATAATGTAACATCCCGCATTTTTCCGTTAAATTATTTTAACGCCCGTCTTTTTCTTTTTAAATAACATCTCTCGTCACCTATACTCGTGCACTTCGTTAACTAGTGTTCATGATAATCCCGTTACTCGATTATAACATCTCTCGTTAACTTGCGTTTTAAAAATATTCGTTTGGTTATTTCCCGCACCCGACAACAAACTTGAGGGACTAATCTCGCCACTCGGGTAAACTTGGCTAACTAGTGACTCCTCACCACCACACACTTCATTTCACCATCTTCTCCCTCTTTTTCTTTCTTCCTTTTCTCTCAAGAACACAAACACAAAATTCATCATCTAATTTTGATCTTGGAAGCTCACAACAAATCCGACTACATATTCTTAATCCTCTCGTCATCCTCTACGATTTGATACTAACTACACCGATTTTGGGTAACATTTCTAAAACTCTAGATTTCTCAAATTCATGTTTTTGACTTGATATGTTGTTAGTTAGTGTCTATGGCTCGTGTATAACATGAATATATGATTTGTATGCTCGATCTTGATGTTTTGGTGTAACTAGCTTGAAAATGAAAAGTGTATGCTTAATCTTTGATTTTGGATGATGAAATGTGTTTAGATGTTAATGTTTGTGTGTTCAAAGTGTTAGTTACTTCAATAGCTTCGTTTTGGTGTGTTGATTGACATGAAAACCTTACATTAACATGATTAGTGATTTTGAGGTTTTGGTTAGGGTTTGACAACTCTTAAAACGAACTTTTGATGCGTTGAATGCTTGTTAATGTTATTGATAAGTGTTTAGTTGTATTACATGTTTCATTACCTTCAAAACGGCATATCATATGTATAAATTGGATTCCCGAAACTTAAATTGCAATTGATAAACTTGAAACTTGAAAATAAACCTCTATTGATCACTTGGCGGGATTTCGGTTATAGTATATGATGTTTTTGCTTGATGAAAAGTGGTTAGTTGCGTTCCTTGTCGAAAGAGCTTTCCGATGATATAAAATACATGTTCTAATTGTTTGCGGATCATAAAATGTGATGGTTTGTGTTTTGGTTCGTCCATTTGTGGAATACAGCAAACAGGGCCTGGAAACCGATCAGGACGCCGTCCAGATCTGGGGACGCCGTCCCACCTTTTGAACCTAGACGCCGTCTAGGATATCAGGACGCCGTCCCACCCTTCATTGTGGGATGCCGTCTAGCCAATTAGGACGCCGTCCCATTGTACTAAAACTGGCTGTTTGGGTTGTCTTTTGACGTAAAAATGTTTGCTATGCTACGGACCTCCGATTAACATGAAACTTGGCCAACATGCTCATATATGCTTATATAACTTAGAAAAATTGTCGGATACCCGACCCGACCCCGTTGACTTTGACTTTGACCAAGTTTGACTTTTAATCAAACTTAACCAAATGGTTGTGCAATCGTTCTAACATGCTTTTATACTTGTATCTTGCATGAAACATGACAACTTGATTCACATGCTACATTATTGAGTCGTAACGAGCCATAGGACTAATTGAACATCTTTGACCTATCGTGTTTACCGTTATTGATACAAACCTATTGTTTAGGTCAAGACTAGCATTGTTCTTTGCACACGTTTACTTGTCGAAGTACTTTACTACTCGTGCACTCAAGGTGAGATCATAGTCCCACTTTTACTCTTTTTGAACTTATATTTGGGATGAGAAAACATAAACGATTCCTTTGAACTAAGTGAACACAAGAACGGGAAAACAAACATTCTACATACGAGTTTAGAACAAAAATCCTCAATTCGATTATCATTAGTTACACTTGTCGGGTGTAAGCGAGAACTTATGTTATATGGCCATATGGGTTGACAACCCTCATCCTTGACGGTTCGCTACCGTCTACGGATGAAATATATTTTCGAGAATCAGTGTTTGTTCTAGCACTATGGATGGGGTATACAATGGATGGAATGTTAAGCTTTGATAATTGGGTGCTCGTGAAACAAACTTTTGGAATGTATTACTATTATTTCTTTGATGCAAATCTTGTGGTTCACTTGTACTTACTTACTTAAACCTATGATTTCACCAACGTTTTCGTTGACAGATTTCTATGTTTTTCTCAGGTCTTGCACGATATGTGATACATGCTTCCGCTCACTATTTGATACTTGCATTGGATGTCGAGTATACATGCATTACTTGGAGCGTCTTTTGACTTTACTTTAAACCGTGTCGCCTAGATTTCAAATGTACTTATAACGTTGTAACTTAACTTTTGGTTGAACAATTCTTGTAAACTTTGAAAACAATCTTTATTTTGAAATGAAGGCGATATATTTTGGTCAAACGTTATCTTAAAGACTTATAATCAGGTAATGGGACCCACGTAGCCGACGCCGTCACTTGACGATTTGTCGGGGTCGCTACAAAATTATGTGCATGTATTTAAATAAACAAAGAGTGCAAGTTTTATGTTATTAAAAAGAAAAGCAAAAAAAAAAAAAAAAAAAAAAGAATGATGATGGTGGTGGCGGTTTTGGGGACTCCAAGAGAGCCACCCCATGCTTGCTTTTAGTTAATAACACACTCTACCTACATGCATGCTCACTTGCACTCTCTCACACACACATTTACTAGTTTTTTGAAAATCAAAATCTCTCTTCCCTTTCTCTTCTTGGCCGAAATTTAGGGAGGAATAACAAGGTGTTCTTCATTTTGATTTTACTTGCATTTGGTGTTTAAATCCTAACCTAGTTTCAAGGGTGTTGATACAAAAGGCTTGTGGGTATACAAAACTTGAGGCTTCAAGTAAGAAGCTTGCTAGTTCATCATCTTCATCATCTTTATCTTGTTTCTTCAACCTCCATTTGGGAGAAGGTATAAACATCTTACTAGCTCTATTTACATTTTAGTATATTTTCAAGACTAGATCTATGAAATGGAATACATTTTAAAAGGTTAAAATACACATGTTCTTAAGATGAAAATTGCTTCCGCTTGCTATATACATATACACGAATTCATATACATACATAAATGGGTTTTGTGACTTGTTTACATGTGGTATTCCATCAATGGTATCTAGAGCCAAAGTCTTGTTAATATGCTTCTTGTTTTTGGCTAGTAAACTCATTTATTTTACAATCTACCAACATGCATGAAAGTAGAATGAAAAAATCATGAGTTTTGGTGGGGTTGTTGGTTTGGCCGAATTTTTGGACCCCAAAAGTGGGTTTGGGGCTTCAAGTTTGGCCAAGATTTGTTGTTATGTTATTGTTCACAATCGAGCCTAGACCGTGTGGTTGAATATTTGAATGATTTGGTTATTATTCATGGTTGTAATATTCTTTCATTTGGTTTGTATTAATTTGTAATATCTTGTAATTTTGGTGTGTAATAAGTTGTAATTAATCTTGTATTTTCTTCATGTAATTTATTCTATTTGTTTGTAAAAATAGAATAGGTTGTTATTTCATTTTTTAGAAAAATTGTATTAGGATATAATTTTGTAAAAGAAAATGAAGATTCAAGAAGAAGAACACAAGATGGAGCTTATGAAGTTACAAGATTAAGTGGGAGATTTTGTATAAAATCTCTTACTTTTGTTAACCCTTAAAGGTGACATTTGTTTTTTTTTGGCTAAACAAATGTCCACCAAAATGGCTCTCGATTGTGAACATTTTGTTATGCATGTTTGTGTATGTTTGTATGTTTGGTTGCTACAAGATTATCACATGTTAACACTTGCATAATACATTATAAATGGTTATAATAAAACATAACAAAATGACACTAATAATTGGTTATTAGACCTAAATAAAATGGTTTATTTAAAAGATAACAATTGGCTTATAACTAGTAATTGGTTTTACTAAAAGGACATGAAAATAAGTTTTTCATAATATACAACACACCAAATGCATGTTGGTGTATAGCACTTTGTTTTCTAAAACTAGAATGTAGAAAACATAAAATCCCTTTAACTAAAACAAGGTAAACAAGTAAAACGCCATCCTTTTGTGAAAACACTTAGACATATTAAGAAACTCTTGACGGGATAAAGGTCACCTAACCGTCATGAGCGGACTAATATGAATAAGGTAAATTTCGCACACTAGTGGGATAAAGGTCACCTAACCACTTGTTTGTTAAATTTACATGTCTACACAAGTAGGACGACTTGATTTGGGAATCATGAACTTAGGGTCACCGAAGCATGAGGAACAAATAGGCGTTGATGAGATTAATATGCCATGCAAAAGGATTGCATGATCCCATAACTTAGAAGTTGCAAAAGGATTGCAATTGTCATTATGACTACCTAGCTAATTCAAATGACGGGATAAAGGTCACCTAACCGAAATTTGATTTACCGTTGGATTCTAATATTTAATAAAACAAATTAAAAGGGTATTGTTTATTAAATCTAAAATCGATACTTAAAATGAACTTTGTTGAATTTTGTAGATGGCCGCTAATAACAACAACAACATGCAAAACGCACCACTTAACATGAACAACCTATCATTAAGGTCTCTCTTAGAGAAAGACAAACTCAACCATACCAACTTTATGGATTGGTTCCGCAATATTCGGATTGTCCTCAAACAAGAGGATAAAGCGTATGTACTTGAGGACCCCATTCCCGATCAACCGGATGAGAATGATGTGGAGGCAATGGCCTCTTACGATAAGTATTGCCACGACTCCCTTCAAGTCTCATGCCTAATGCTTGGGACTATGATTCCCGAACTCTAAAAGGATTTCGAGCATCATAGTGCATACGACATGATAACGCAATTGAAGGAGATGTTCCTTCAACAAGCACGTGTCGAGCGTTTCGAGACCGTTCGGGCGCTACATGCTTGTCGTATGGACGATACCCAATCGGTTTCATCTTATGTGCTTAAGATGAAGAGCCTTATTGATCGTGCTAACCGCCTTAACCTAAACATATCAAATGAGTTAGCCACCGATCTTATCCTTAACTCCCTATCAAAAAGGTTTGATCAATTTGTAATCAATTACAATATGAATGGGATGGATAAGAGCATAGGTGAGCTTCACGGTATGCTTAGAACGGCGGAAACTAGCATGGGTAAAAGGGCTTTACCCGTGTTAGCAATCAATCAAGGCGGGTCCAACGGTAACACCTCTAAGCCAAAGGTGGCTAAGAGAAAAGGACCCGCCTATCAAGCCAAAGGGAAGGGGAAGATGGTTACCCCAACCATCAACAAGGCTAAGAAGCAAAAGGTAGCCGAGAAGGCAAACCCCAAGGAAGACCCATGTTTCGGTTGCGGTGAGATGGGTCATTGGAAACGAAACTGTCCGGTCTACCTCAAGGAGTTGAAAGAAAAGAGGGATGCGGGGCAATCCTCAGGTAATATATATATGGTATATATAGAGCTTAGTATTACTTCTTCTAATACATGGGCATTAGACACTGGATGTGGAACTCACATTTGCAATTCTTTGCAAGGGTTCAAAAGAAGTAACAAGCAAACGGGAACATCAAGTCTCTTCATGGGGAATGGAGCTAAGGTGCAAGTGAAAGCTCAAGGAGACTTTGTGTTAAAACTTCCAAGTGGCTTGGAACTTATTTTGAATGATGTTTTGTATGCACCCGACTTATGTCGAAACATTATTTCTGTTTCCCGTTTGAGACAATGTGGTTTTAACGTTAATTTTATTAATGATGATATCCATGTTTGTTTAGATAATGTATTCTATTTCAAGGCTTCGCCTTCTAATGGAATTTATGAATTGGTTCATGATGACGCATCATCGAGCTCTATATACCATACTAGCACCAAGAAACTCAAAAGGGATTTGAGTGATTCCTATTTATGGCATTGTCGCCTTGGTCACATAAACAAGAACCGAATGCATACACTTCAAAAGAATGGACTTTTGAAATCAAATGAGATGAACTCGTTTGATGTATGTGAATCTTGTTTACAAGGCAAGATGACTAAAGCACCTTTCAAAGGGACCTATGAAAGGGCTAAGGACTTATTGGGATTAATACATTCGGATGTATGTGGACCCTTTAAACCCATGACTAGGAATGGTGAAAGATACTTTGTTACTTTCATTGATGACTTTAGTCGTTTCGGATATGTCTACTTATTAAGACACAAGGATGAAACGTTTGAAGCATTCAAAGAATATCAAAACGAAGTACAAAATCAACTCAATAGGACAATTAAGGTACTTCTTACCGATAGAGGAGGTGAATACCTAAGCGATGCCTTCCAAGATCATCTTAGGAGTTGTGGGGTTATCTCACAACTTACTCCACCCGGAACACCCCAACTTAATGGAGTTTCCGAAAGGAGGAACCGAACCCTAATGGATATGGTTCGATCTATGATGGCAAGAAGCTCGTTACCTCTATCATTTTGGGGTTATTGTCTAAGCTCCGCGGTTCGTATTTTAAATATGGCCCTAACCAAGAAAGTGGAACGAACTCCTCATGAGATGTGGTTTGGAAAACCTCCTTCTCTTTCATACTTGAAAGTATGGGGATGTGAAGCTTATCCTAAGCAATATGTAGCTAATAAGCTACATGCTCGATCCACAAAGTGTATCTTCATAGGATATCCCAAAGATGACATGGGATATTACTTCTATGATCCATCCGAGCAAACGGTATTTGTTGCTCGGAAAGCTGAATTCCTTGAAACCAAATTCCTTATGGAAGGTGATGGTGAAAGGAAGATAGATCTTGTAGAGGTACAAGATCAAGCCAATGATGCACAATTGGTTGGCACTAGTACTCAACATGAGGATGTTGAAAATGATCAAGTGGATGATCAAGGTACACAAGACGTTCGAAGATCTAGTAGGATAGTAATCCTCCCGAGAGATATGGGTTTCTCGTGGATGGTTGCTATACGGTTGATTTGGATGAACCGACAAACTACGAAGATGCTTTATCAAGGATTGATAAAGATAAATGGCAGGAAGCCATGAACGCCGAGATGCAATCCATGTATGAAAATCAAGTTTGGGAACTTGTTGTGCAACCTCCTAGCTCCAAGCTAGTTGATTGCAAATGGCTTTTCAAGAAGAAAACCGACATACATGGAAACTTGGATACATACAAAGCTAGACTTGTAGCAAAAGGTTTCACTCAAACTCAAGGGGTTGATTATGATGAAACTTTCTCGCCTGTGGCAATGCTAAAGTCTATTAGGATATTATTTGCCATTGCTGCTCACTATGACTATGAAATATGGCAAATGGATGTCAAAACCGCTTTCCTGAATGGATATCTTGAGGAAGATGTCTATATGGTACAGCCCGAAGGTTTTGTTGATCCGAAAAATCCTAAAAAGGTATGCAAGTTAAAGAAGTCAATCTACGGATTGAAACAAGCATCTAGAATGTGGAATCATCGTTTTAATGAAGAGGCAAAGAAATTTGGCTTCATTAAAAATGGTGATGAAGCTTGTGTATACAAGAAGGCTAGTGGGAGCTCCATAATGTTTCTTGTGCTATATGTGGATATTATATTATTATTTGGGAATGATATTACCACAATGCAAGAAGTCAAAACTTGGCTAAAGAGTTGCTTCTCCATTAAGGATCTTGGAGAAGCACAATACATATTAGGGATAGGGATCTATAGGAACAGATCCAAGAGATTGACAGGTTTAAGTCAAAGTACATACATTGATAAAATCTTGAAAAGGTTCAAGATGGAAAACTCTAAGAAAGGTTTGGTACCTATTCAAAGAGGAACCGTTCTCAGTTCATCTCAGTGTCCTACCACGAAGGATGAACAAGAGAGAATGAAGAAAGTCCCATACACATCTGCTATTGGGTCTATCATGTATGCAATGATATGTACTAGACCGGATGTGTCATGCGCTCTAAGCTTGACAAGTAGATACCAGAACAACCCAGGAAACAGTCATTGGATTGCTGTTAAAAGTATATTGAAATACCTTAGGAGAACTAAGGATATATTTCTAATATATGGGTCTGGTGAGGAGGAACTCGCTGTAAAAGGTTACGTGGATGCGAGTTTCCAAACTGATCGAGATGACTCTCGATCACAATCCGGTTATGTCTTCATGTTAAATGGTGGTGCGGTCTCTTGGAAGAGTTCGAAACAGGAGGTTGTTGCATTATCCACTACAGAGTCGGAGTACATTGCCGCCTCACTGGCAGCTCAGGAAGCTGCATGGATGAAGAAATTCATCGACGACTTAGGAGTGGTCCCTTCCATTCAGGACCCTCTTGAGATCTTTTGTGACAACGAGGGTGCAATTGCTCAAATCAAGGAACCTCGTGCTCATCAAAAGACTCGTCACATTGAGAGGAGATTCAACTACATCAGGGATGAGGTTGAAAAGGGAAAGATATGTATTCACAAAGTTCACACAGATCAAAATGTTGCGGATCCACTCATGAAGCTTTTACATGGGCCAAAACATGAGGGACATGTTTGTGCATTAGGGCTTCGATATTCTAGTGATTGGAATTGATCTATTTTATGTATTGTAACGGAACGAATTAGTTCAAACTCATTAATATAATTATGGTATTAATTTAATTATGAGTCATGTTCCATTTTTGCATATTTTATCCATGAATAAACTATTATTCTAGATTCCGTAGTTGATCACATTTGTGGGAACAAGTGTGAGGTCTGGACTATTATGAACTTGGATTGGTTAACATTCAAATGGTGAATGTGGGGCAAGGTTGCAACCAAGGTTCATAGATATTTGTAGGATACAAATATCGGAAGACCCGCTCTCAAGATTTACTATATGGAGCCTTTGTGGTTGATCACATGAAATCTTGAGTAAAGGAGAATATCATTATATCCTCTGACCTGAGACACATATTGGGTTCGGATATTCACCGAATATTATGCCTTGATTCTTTCCTTCGCTATTCTGAAATATGGTAGTACATAAGGGAGGCTTCAGGTATGGTACAAGGTGTAGTGTCTAGGACGTATGTAATCAAGATGGAATTTGTCCCTCTTATTCGTTGAGAGTCGGATGTCTAAGGCCCGATAAAGCTAAATCTATAAGAGAGTGATCATTCTATGTCTCTTGGATTTAACATGACATCTAGGATGAAAGGATATAATGAAAGATTCACCTATTCATATTCGAGATGGGAACTCGAAAGGGATGATGTTATTGAATGGCACCAAGTCATAACACATTGGGGGTGATAGACAGTCGTTAGGTGGTATCCGTCACTTGCATTAATTCATTATGTTTCTCGTGCAAGTGGGAGATTGAAGGTATTTCATATGCCCGAGAGACATAATAAATTAATGTGGCCAATATGTTATGATCCAAGTCGGGTCATACCCAATAACAAGCCGTCAACACTTTTATGTATTTGTTTTAATGAGTGGATCTTTAAAATGAATACTTGACACTTAGACTTTAGAAATTGGTTTTTTAAAGATAAAATGCAAGAAATAATTATTTGGATAATTATAAGTGCAAGTTTAATTATTTATATGATTAAACTTATATGTGTATTATAATTTTATAAAGTGGTTTATAAAATTATATTTAAATGTGCAAGTAACATATTGAACTTTATAAGTGGTTTATAAAGATAAAATTATGTGCATGTATTTAAATAAACAAAGAGTGCAAGTTTTATGTTATTAAAAAGAAAAGCAAAAAAAAAAAAAAGAATGATGATGGTGGTGGCGGTTTTGGGGACTCCAAGAGAGCCACCCCATGCTTGCTTTTAGTTAATAACACACTCTACCTACATGCATGCTCACTTGCACTCTCTCACACACACATTTACTAGTTTTTTGAAAATCAAAATCTCTCTTCCCTTTCTCTTCTTGGCCGAAATTTAGGGAGGAAGAACAAGGTGTTCTTCATTTTGATTTTACTTGCATTTGGTGTTTAAATCCTAACCTAGTTTCAAGGGTGTTGATACAAAAGGCTTGTGGGTATACAAAGCTTGAGGCTATACAAAGCTTGAGGCTTCAAGTAAGAAGCTTGCTAGTTCATCATCTTCATCTTGTTTCTTCAACCTCCATTTGGGAGAAGGTATAAACATCTTACTAGCTCTATTTACATTTTAGTATATTTTCAAGACTAGATCGATGAAATGGAATACATTTTAAAAGGTTAAAATACACATGTTCTTAAGATGAAAATTGCTTCCGCTTGCTATATACATATACACGAATTCATATACATACATAAATGGGTTTTGTGACTTGTTTACATGTGGTATTCCATCAAAAACAACCGCGCCTAATTCCAAATCATGCGTCGTATAATTTTGTTCGTGAATCTTCAATTGTCTAGACGCATAAGCAATCACCTTCGTTCGTTGCATTAATACACAACCGAGACCTTGCTTTGATGCGTCACAATAAATCACAAAATCATCATTCCCTTCAGGCAATGACAATATAGGTGCCGTAGTTAGCTTTTTCTTCAATAACTGAAACGCTTTCTCTTGTTCATCCTTCCATTCAAATTTCTTCCCTTTATGCGTTAATGCAGTCAAGGGTTTTGCTATTCTGGAAAAGTCTTGGATGAACCTTCTTTAGTAACCAGCTAGTCCTAAAAACTGGCGTATGTATTTCGGAGTTTTCGGGGTTTCCCACTTTTCAACAGTTTCTATCTTTGCCGGATCCACCTTAATACCTTCTTTGTTCACTATGTGACCGAGGAATTGAACTTCTTCCAACCAAAATGCACACTTTGAAAATTTAGCGTACAATTCTTCCTTCCTCAATACTTCTAACACCTTTCTCAAATGTTCACCGTGTTCTTGGTCATTCTTTGAGTAAATAAGTATGTCATCAATGAAAACAATGACAAACTTGTCAAGGTATGGTCCACACACTCGGTTCATAAGGTCCATGAACACAGCTTGTGCATTCGTTAAACCAAACGGCATGACCATAAACTCGTAATGACCATAACGTGTTCTGAAAGCAGTCTTTGGAATATCATCTTCTTTCACCCACATTTGATGATACCCGGAACGTAAGTCAATCTTTGAATAAACAGACGAGCCTTGTAGTTGATCAAATAAGTCGTCGATTCTCGGTAGTGGATAACGGTTTTTGATGGTAAGTTTGTTCAACTCTCTATAGTCAATACACAACCTAAATGTACCATCCTTCTTCTTGACAAACAAAACAGGAGCTCCCCATGGTGATGTGCTTGGTCGAATGAAACCACGTTCTAATAGTTCTTGTAGTTGGCTTTGCAGTTCTTTCATCTCGCTGGGTGCGAGTCTATAAGGAGCACGAGCTATTGGTGCAGTTCCTGGTACAAGATCTATTTGAAATTCAACAGATCGATGTGGAGGTAGTCCTGGTAATTCTTTCGGAAATACATCAGGAAATTCTTTTGCGACGGGAACATCATTGATGCTCTTTTCTTCAGTTTGTACTTTCTCAACGTGCGCTAGAACAGCATAGCAACCTTTTCTTATTAGTTTTTGTGCCTTCAAATTACTAATAAGATGTAGCTTCATGTTGCCCTTTTCTCCGTACACCATTAAGGGTTCTCCTTCTTCTCGTACAATGCGAATTGCATTTTTATAACATACGATCTCTGCTTTCACCTTCTTCAGCCAGTCCATGCCAACTATTACATCAAAACTCCCTAACTCTACTGGTATCAAATCAATCTTAAATATTTCGCTACCCAGTTTAATTTCTCGATTTCGGCATATATTATCTGCTGAAATTAATTTACCGTTTGCTAATTCGAGTAAAAATTTACTATCCAACGGCGTCAATGGACAACTTAATTTAGCACAAAAATCTCTACTCATATAGCTTCTATCCGCACCCGAATCAAATAAAACGTAAGCAGATTTATTGTCAATAAGAAACGTACCCGTAACAAGCTCCGGGTCTTCCTGTGCCTCTGCCGCATTAATATTGAAAACTCTTCCGTGGCCTTGTCCATTCGTGTTCTCCTGGTTTGGGCAATTTCTAATAATATGGCCCGGTTTTCTACATTTATAACAAACTACATTGGCATAACTTGCTCCGACACTACTTGCTCCGCCATTACTCGTTCCGACACCATTTGTTCCTTTCGTTCTGTTAACCCTTGGTCCGTAGACCTCACACTTCGCCGCGCTATGACCATTTCTTTTACACTTGTTGCAAAATTTGGTGCAGAACCCCGAGTGATACTTTTCACACCTTTGGCATAGCTGCTTCTGATTGTTGTTGTTGTTGCGGTTGTTATTGTTGTTGGGATGATTCTTGTAGTTGTTGTTGTTGTTGTTGTTGTTGTTGTTGTTGTTGTTGTTGTTGTTGTTGGGCCATTTATTGTAGTTGCGATTGATGTTGCGATTGTTGGGATAATTGTTGCGATTATTATTGTAATTGTTGTTGTTGTTGTATTGGTGATTCTTATCACCGTTTTCCTCCCACTTTCTTTTGACTTGCTTCACATTGGCCTCTTCAGCCGTCTGTTCTTTAATTCTTTCCTCAATCTGGTTCACTAGTTTGTGAGCCATTCTACATGCCTGTTGTATGGAGGCGGGCTTGTGTGAACTTATATCTTCTTGGATTCTTTCTGGTAATCCTTTCACAAATGCGTCGATCTTATCTTCCTCATCTTCGAACGCTCCCGGACACAATAGGCACAATTCTGTGAATCGTCTTTCGTACGTGGTAATATCAAATCCTTGGGTTCGTAACCCTCTAAGTTCTGTCTTGAGCTTATTGACCTCGGTTCTGGGACGGTACTTCTCGTTCATCAAGTGCTTGAATGCTGACCACGGTAGTGCGTAAGCATCATCTTGTCCCACTTGCTCTAGATAGGTATTCCACCATGTTAACGCAGAAGCTGTGAAGGTATGCGTAGCGTACTTCACTTTGTCCTCTTCAGTACACTTACTTATGGCAAACACCGATTCGACCTTCTCGGTCCACCGTTTCAATCCGATCGGTCCTTCAGTTCCATCAAATTCCAAAGGTTTGCAGGCAGTGAATTCTTTGTAGGTGCATCCTACACGATTTCCTGTACTGCTAGATCCAAGGTTATTGTTGGTATGTAGCGCAGCCTGTACTGCGGCTATGTTTGAAGCTAGAAAAGTATGGAATTCCTCTTCATTCATATTCACGGTGTGTCGAGTAGTCGGTGCCATTTTCTTCAAAATAGTCAAATGGAACAAGTTAATCATACAGAATATTAAGAGTAGTTAATAGTATTTCGTAGCATAATATGAACTCATTTATAAAAGCTTTTTCTTCATATTAGCGTTTTATAAGTTTAAATTCGGGTAGTACCTACCCGTTAAGTTCATACTTAGTAGCTAATATACAATTCAACTACTACAATTCTATATGAAAAACTGATTATAACAATATTTCGTGTTCAAACTTTTATACAATATTTTACAAACTTACAATACCGCTTATTTTACATAAAGCATGAAATATAGCACACAATAACTTTGATACAAGATAGTTGTGAAGATAATTCTAGCTAGTACACAAGTCGTTCAGCAAAGGCAATAAAGACACGTAATTCATACTTCCAGAAACAAGTCATGCATTCTGGTTTTACTAGGACTACTTCCCATCCTTGGTCTTGTGGAACATAACCGTTATGGCCGTTGATAAGACAGCGTGTTGTAACGTCATCAAAGGGACGAGGGTTACGTAATGACCAACAGTCTCGTAATAACCTAAAAACCTCATTTCTTACCCCAATTACCGACTCCGTTACTTGTGGGAACGTTTTGTTTAATAGTTGTAACCCGATGTTCTTTTTCTCACTTTGGTGAGAAGCGAACATTACTAACCTGTAAGCATAGCATGCTTCTTTATGTTGCATGTTAGCCACTTTTTCTAAATCATGAAGTCCTATATTCGAATACATTGAGTCAAAATAATTTCTTAACCCGTTGCGTAAAATAGCATTTGGGTTCCCCGCAATATATGCGTCAAAGTAAACACATCGTAACTTATGGGTTTCCCAATGTGATATCCCCCATCTTTCAAACGAAAGTCTCTTATAAACCAAGACATTCTTGGAACGTTCTTCGAATGTCTTACAAACTGATTTCGCCGTAAATAGTTGTGTCGAAGAATTCTGACCGACTCTAGACAAGATTTCATCAATCATGTCTCTGGGTAGGTCTCTTAAAATATTGGGTTGTCTATCCATTTTGTGTTTTTTATACTGTAAAATAGACAAGAGATAGATTCATAAAAAAAATACTTATTAATACAAGCAATTTTTACATATATCATAAAGCATAAGCATACTATATTACATATATTACACCACACGAATACAACTATCTTATTCTGACTCGCTCGTTTCTTCTTCTTCGGTTTTGGTTCGTTTTGCCAAGTTTCTAGGGATATATGATGTTCCCCTAATACGAGCTGTCATTTTCCACAACGGTTTAGAAAAACCTGGTGGTTTAGAGGTTCTCGGGTCATTGTTACAACTTAAGGGCTTCGGGGGTTGACGATACATATAAAGTTCATCGGGGTTGGAATTAGATTTCTCTATTTTTATGCCCTTTCCCTTATTATTTTCTTTTGCCTTTTTAAATTCAGTTGGGGTAATTTCTATAACATCATCAGAATTCTCGTCGGAATCCGATTCATCGGAGAATTGGTAATCCTCCCAATATTTTGCTTCCTTGGCGGAAACACCATTGACCATAATTAACCTTGGTCGGTTGGTTGAGGATTTTCTTTTACTTAACCGTTTTATTATTTCCCCCACCGGTTCTATTTCCTCCTCCGGTTCCTCCTCTTTCGGTTCTGATTCTTCTTTCGGTTCTGATTCTTCTTCCAGTCCTTCTTCGAGAACTTGTGAATCAGTCCAATATATATTCGACTCTTCGTTATTATTAGGTGAGTCAATGGGATTTGTGCTAGAGGTAGACATCTATCACACAATATCAAACATGTTAAGAGATTAATATATCACATAATATATACATGTTAATAATATATGGTTTCCAACAAAAATGTTAAGCAATCATTTTTAAAGAAAACACGGTCGAAGTCCAGACTCACTAATACATCCTAACAAACTCGATAAGACACACTAATGCAAATTTTCTGGTTCTCTAAGACCAACGCTCGGATACCAACTGAAATGTCCCGTTCTTATTGATTAAAAACGTTCCATATTAATTGATTTTGTTGCGAGATTTTGACCTCTATATGAGACGTTTTTCAAAGACTGCATTCATTTTTAAAACAAACCATAACCTTTATTTCATAACTAAAGGTTTAAAAAGCTTTACGTAGATTATCAAATAATGATAATCTAAAATATCCTGTCTACACACGACCATTACATAATGGTTTACAATACAAATATGTTACATCGAAATCAGTTTCTTGAATGCAGTTTTTACACAATATCATACAAACATGGACTCCAAATCTTGTCCTTATTTTATTATGCAACAGCGGAAGCTCTTAGTATTCACCTGAGAATAAATATGCTTTAAACGTCAACAAAAATGTTGGTGAGTTATAGGTTTAACCTATATATATCAAATCGTAACATAGACCACAAGATTTCATATTTCAATACACATCCCATACATAGAGATAAAAATCATTCATATGGTGAACACCTGGTAACCGACATTAACAAGATGCATATATAAGAATATCCCCATCATTCCGGGACACCCTTCGGATATGATATAAATTTCGAAGTACTAAAGCATCCGGTACTTTGGATGGGGTTTGTTAGGCCCAATAGATCTATCTTTAGGATTCGTGTCAATTAGGGTGTCTGTTCCCTAATTCTTAGATTACCAGACTTAATAAAAAGGGGCATATTCAATTTCGATAATTCAACCATATAATGTAGTTTCACGTACTTGTGTCTATTTTGTAAATCATTTATAAAACCTGCATGTATTCTCATCCCAAAAATATTAGATTTTAAAAGTGGGACTATAACTCACTTTCACAGATTTTTACTTCGTCGGGAAGTAACACTTGACCACTGGTTGATTCACGAACCTATAACAATATATACATATATATCAAAGTATGTTCAAAATATATTTACAACACTTTAATATATTTTTATGTTTTAAGTTTATTAAGTCAGCTGTCCTCGTTAGTAATCTACAACTAGTTGTCCCCAGTTAGATGTACAGAAATAAATCGATAAATATTATCTTGAATCAATCCACAACCCAGTGTATACGTATCTCAGTATTAATCACAACTCAAACTATATATATTTTGGAATCAACCTCAACCCTGTATAGCTAACTCCAACATTCACATATAGAGTGTCTATGGTTGTTCCGAAATATATATAGATGTGTCGACATGATAGGTTGAAACATTGTATACGTGTCTATGGTATCTCAAGATTACATAATATACAATAAAAGTTGATTAAGTTATGGTTGGAATAGATTTGTTACCAATTTTCACGTAGCTAAATGAGAAAAATTATCCAATCTTGTTTTACCCATAACTTCTTTATTTTAAATCCGTTTTGAGTGAATCAAATTGCTATGGTTTCATATTAAACTCTATTTTATGAATGTAAACAGAAAAAGTATAGGTTTATAGTCAGAAAAATAAGTTACAAGTCATTTTTGTAAAGGTAGTCATTTCAGTCGAAAGAACGACGTCGAGATGACCATTTTAGAAAACATACTTCCACTTTGAGTTTAACCATAATTTTTGGATATAGTTTTATGTTCATAATAAAAATCATTTTCCCAGAATAACAACTTTTAAATCAAAGTTTATCATAGTTTTTAATTAACTAACCCAAAACAGCCCGCGGTGTTACTACGACGGCGTAAATCCGGTTTTACGGTGTTTTTCGTGTTTCCAGGTTTTAAATCATTAAGTTAGCATATCATATAGATATAGAACATGTGTTTAGTTTATTTTAAAAGTCAAGTTAGAAGGATTAACTTTTATTTATGAACAAGTTTAGAATTAACTAAACTATGTTCTAGTGATTACAAGTTTAAACCTTCGAATAAGATAGCTTTATATGTATGAATCGAATGATGTTATGAACATCATTACTACCTCAAGTTCCTTGGATAAACCTACTGGAAATGAGAAAAATAGATCTAGCTTCAAAGGATCTTTGGATGGCTTGAAAGTTCTTGAAGCAGAATCATGACACGAAACCAATTTCAAGTAAGATTTCCACTCAAAATAAGATTGTTATAGTTATAGAAATTGAATTAAAGTTTGAATATGATTATTACCTTGTATTAGAAAGATAACCTACTATAAGTAACAAAGGTTTCTTGATCTTGGATGATTACTTGGAATGGATTTAGAAAACTTGGAAGTAAACTTGCAATCTTGGAAGTATTCTTGATTTTATGAAACTAGAACTTTTGGAATTTATGAAGAACACTTAGAACTTGAAGATAGAACTTGAGAGAGATCAATTAGATGAAGAAAATTGAAGAATTAAAGTGTTTGTAGGTTTTTTTGGTCGTTAGTGTATGGATTAGATATAAAGGATATGTAATTTTGTTTTCATGTAAATAAGTCATGAATGATTACTCATATTTTTGTAATTTTATGAGATATTTCATGCTAGTTGCCAAATGATGGTTCCCACATGTGTTAGGTGACTCACATGGGCTGCTAAGAGCTGATCATTGGAGTGTATATACCAATAGTACATACATCTAAAAGCTGTGTATTGTACGAGTACGAATACGGGTGCATACGAGTAGAATTGTTGATGAAACTAAACGAGGATGTAATTGTAAGCATTTTTGTTAAGTAGAATTATTTTGATAAGTGTATTAAAGTCTTTCAAAAGTGTATGAATACATATTAAAACACTACATGTATATACATTTTAACTGAGTCGTTAAGTCATCGTTAGTCGTTACATGTAAATGTTGTTTTGAAACCTTTAGGTTAACGATCTTGTTGAATGTTGTTAACCCATTGTTTATTATAACAAATGAGATGTTAAATTGTTATATTATCATGATATTATGATATATAATATATCTTAGTATGATATATATACAGTTAAATGTCGTTACAACGATAATCGTTACATATATATCTCGTTTCGAAATCATTAAGTTAGTAGTCTTATTTTTACATATGTATTTCATTGTTAATACAGTTAATAATATATTTACTTATCATTTAACATAATTAACCAAGTGTATCAATATCTTAATATGATTCATATGTACCTAGTAAGACGTTGTTATAACGATAATCGTTATATATATCGTTTTCGAGTTTCTTAAATTAATAGTCTCATTTTTATGTATATAACTCATTGTTAAAATACCTAATGAGATACATACTTATAATAAAATCATGTTAACTATATATATAACCATATATATGTCATCTTATAGTTTTTACAAGTTTTAACGTTCGTGAATCACCGGTCAGCTTGGGTGGTCAATTGTCTATATGAAACCTATTTCAATTAATCAAGTCTTAACAAGTTTGATTGCTTAACATGTTGGAAACACTTAATCATGTAAATAACAATTTCATTTAATATATATATAAACATGGAAAAGTTCGGGTCACTACAATAGACACGTATACAAATTTTTTGACATATCATATCGACCCATGTATATATATTATTTGGAACAACCATAGACACTATATATGCAGTAATGTTTAAGTTAGCTATACAGGGTTGAGGTTGATTCCAAAAATATATATACTTTGAGTTGTGATCTAGCCTGAGACGTGTATACACTGGGTCGTGGATTGATTCAAGATCATATATATATCGATTTATTTCTGTACATCTAACTGTGGACAACTAGTTGTAGGTTACTAACGAGGACAGCTGACTTAATAAACTTAAAAGAGTAAAATGTATTAAAAATGTTGCAAATATATTTTGAACATACTTTAATATATATGTACATATTTATTATAGGTTCGTCAATCGACCAGTGGCCAAGTCTTATTTCCGAAGAAGAAAATTTTTGTAAAAGTGAGTTATAGTCCCACTTTTAAAATCTAATATTTTTAGGATGAGAATACATGCAGTTTTATAAATGTTTTACGAAATAGACACAAGTAATTGAAACTACATTATATGGGTGAATGATCGAAGCCGAATATTCCCCTTTTTCTTGGTAGCCTAAGAATTAGTAAACCGATCTACTAATTGACGCGAATCCTAAAGATAGATCTATTGGGCCTAACGAATTCCATCCAAAGTACCGGATGCTTTAGTACTTCGAATTCGTTTTTATCATGTCCGATGGATGTCCCAGAATGATAGGGGATATTCTTATACGCATCTTGTTAATGTCGATTACCAGGTGTTCACCATATGAATGATTTTTATCTCTATGTATGGGATGTATATTGAAATATGAAATCTTGTGGTCTATTATTACGATTTGATATATATATATATATATAGGTTAAACCTATAACTCACCAACATTTTTGTTGACGTTTAAAGCATGTTTATTCTCAGGTAATGATTAAGAGCTTCCGCTGTTGCATGCTAATATATGGACAAGATTCGATGTCAGCATGATTGTATAATATTGCTTAAAACTACATTCGAGATTTACTTTGTTGTAACATATTAATATTGTAAACCAATATGTATTGGTCGTGTATATGTGTGATATTTTTAGATTATCAATTCTTGATAATCTAGGTGGTGTCCTTTTAATCTTTTCATTTAAAATAAAAGTTATGGTTTGTTTTAAAAACGAATGCAGTCTTTGAAAAAACATCTCATATAGAGGTCAAAACCTCGTAAAGAGATCAATTAATATGAAACGTTTATAATCCATATGAACGGGATATTTCACAAGTGTCATTATATTATACTAACTCATGCTTCAGTTCCCAACACTACTTCAAAAACATTCATATTTTAAACTCGAAGGTTTCAGAATTTAGAACTAAAATAGTTTCTTTTATGATGTAACACAGATAGCGTGGAGAGGTAAATGATTTCAGATAAGAATACTTATGAAATATCTTCAGGAATATCGAGGATATTTATACTGAAAGAAACGATGATATCTTATAATATATAAGATCAGAGGATGATGAAGAATATTGTCCGCGAGGGTTTAGAGTAAGGAGCTAGGTATTCGCTAAAGATTTCATCAGAAACAGAATCATCTGAATTCTTTATATACAAGTTTAGTCCTTATGATTTGTTCAGAGTCTCCTTCATAGTTTGCTCAATTCGTTTTTCAGTATAAAAATTTTTTTGAGCTTTTTCAGCATGCCATTCTTTATTATCAAACTTTTGACTGTTAAGGCAGTCTTCAGTTTTCACTGCTTCATCAGCTTTTTTAAAATTCAGAGTATTGATTCGCAGACTGGTGCTTTTCAGAATTTCATAATGGAAGGTCATAATTCTAGGAGATAAAGGTTATATGTATACATATAACTGTTGATGTAGACATGCTGCGAGATTTCAAAATACTGATTGCTAATTCCCGGTAATTGATGTGGTAATTCTTGTTATAAGATGTGGATGAGTATATGAATAGGTTTTAACGAACAAATATAATGGTTCTTCGGAGAGACTTAAGCCAATGAGTAATGAAGTTGCTGGTAAGTTTACTGCTAATGTGGTGGAATATAAACGGTTCTCCGGTAACGATGATGAAGGGGTAATCTTTATAATAAGGGTTATTCGAATGAAACATTGAAGTTGATTTGCTGGAGCTGTGACAAAATTGGCTAATTTGAAAAAAATGTGCAATGTTATTTTCGATAATAACAATGCCAAATGAGCTAGATACGTGTTAAACGTTTACTCAGGTTTCGAATTTTTTCAGGTGCATAACTATATGCATAAATCTAATGTTAATGATATTAATACTAATGTTAATAATAATATTAATAATACTAATGCATAAATCTAATGTTAATAATAATAATAATAATAATAATAATAATAATAATAATAATAATAATAATAATAATAATAATATAATAATAATAATAATAATAATAATAATAATAATAATAATAATAATAATAATAATAATAATAATAATAATAATAATAAAAATGATATTAATACTAATGTTAATGAAAATAATAATAATTTGTATTGTTTTCCATATAATAATAGTAATAATAATCATAATCATAATAATGATCGTAATACTTATATTATTAATAATAATATTAATAATACTCCTAATACTTAATGATAATACTAATAATATTTACTAATGATAATAATAACAATAATGTTAAAAATAATATCAGTTTTAATAATAATGATACTTTTAAATAAGAAAAAAAATGATGATTTTAATGATAATGATAATGATGATTTTAATAATACTAATAATAATAATAATAATAATAATCATATTTATGTTATATTTAATATATAATCATAATATAACAATTCAAATCATGATATATTAATAATCAATCCTTCATAATTTTAATAATCATATTATTTAGTAACTTTTAATCATTCTTTTTATCATGAACATAACAATAATAATAACATTAATGATAATACAAATACAAATAATAATAATAATAATAATAATAATAATAATAATAATAATAATAATAATAATAATAATAATAATAATAATAATAATAATAATACTTATTAATACCTAATAATAATAATGACAATGATAATGATAATGACAATAATAATATTTACACCTATAATGAAGTCCATTAAAGGAGCCCAAGATAAAGTCCATTTAATTGTTTCCAAACCCAATACTTCTATCAAATTTTCGGCCCAATATCATAGTCCACATGTTTAGCCCATCTACTAAAGCTTGATCCAATAGCAATTTGTTGTTTTTTAAAAAAAAAAAATTTGCTACAAGCTAGGATTGATCTTGCGACCCCCTACATACCCAACACTTCTCCTAACCATTTGAGCTGCGTGATTATTTCTAAAAATATTCCACTATATATCTATATAACCTGTATTCCTGTTTTCATCTTCTTCTTTGTTTCGTTTACACAGTAACTTCGTAACACATCATCGATATATCATCATCATATACACAGCCATCATCATCATGTATATTATACCTAAATACAGTATCATTGTTCAACACGATTACTCATCATACTTATCTATATTCATCACTGGTTACCAACATCATCAATATTAATCATCTCCGAATCATGATCAATATCATCATCTTCTTTCCATGTCATCATCATCATGATATCATCATCATACATGATCCCTTATCATCATCATCGTTTAACAGAAGCAAAGACACATATAACCTGTGCAGTCCGATTGTAAACCGAAACAATAACACTCACCGAAAATCACGATCATCATCATAACTTGCATCATCATCTTCGTTTACTTTATTATAAATCAAACCCATAACAGCTGCAGTAGGCGGTTTGTGATGATCAACAGGAATACGAAAACAGAAAACTATATGTGACAGCAAAGGTGTTCGGTGATGGTGTGTGGTTTATGGTGTCTTGTGGTGGTTAACGGTTGCAAACATTAATGAAGGAGAGAGAATAATTAAAATAGATATGATGGTGGTTAAGGTGGTTTGCGTCTATAAGGATTTGCAGGTGGCGATGGAAGGTGTTGTATGGTGGTGGTTGGTTTTATCCGACAGAAAATAATAATCATCGATCGAGGTTGGATGTTTTGATGCTCAACATAAATGATGAAGGTGATGGAAGGTTTGGCGATTGTGGGGGTGAAGGGTGGTGTCACGGTGGTGTATTGGAGGTAGCCGGTCGATCATGGTGAAGGATGGGTGGTGATAGATGGCAGAGGTTCGGTGGAAAGTGAAGGTGATCGTGGGATCAAGTTGGCAGTGACGGTGTTGATGGTTGTGGTAGTTCTTGGGTGAAAAGAGGAGAGGGAGAGATGGTTGCTTAAATCTCCCATGTCTCTCTTATATATATAAATATATATCTATAAATATAATACTGACCAATAATTAATAATAATAATATATTAATAAATATAATAATCAATGAGGAAATATCGTGCATCAATATAGCCGCCTTTTACTATTCTATTTACGGACTAGATTTTGTTCTCTGCTGCTTTTATAAATGTTTTACGAAATAGACACAAGTAATCGAAACTACATTCTATGGTTGGATTATCGAATCGAATATAACCCTTTTTTTAATGACCCGTCATAATCCTTCTGGACGAATACATTACATTTGGTTACATCGCGAGGTACTTGACCTCTATATGATACATTTTACAAACATTTCATTCGCTTTTTTAAAAGACAAACTTTCATTACATCGAAAGTTGACGGCATGCATACCATTTCATAATATATCCAACTATAATTGACTTAATAATAATCTTGTTGAACTCAATGACGCGAATGCAACGTCTTTTGAAATATGTCATGAATGACTCCAAGTAATATCTTTAAAATGAGCAAATGCACAGCGGAAGATTTCTTTCATACCTGAGAATAAACATGCTTTCAAGTGTCAATCAAAAGGTTGGTGAATTCATTAGTTTATCATAATCAATCATTTCTAATAATATAATAGACCACAAGATTTCATTTTTCATAAACATCATTCTCATATCAGGCATTTCGCAAACTGTATAGAGATAAAAATCATTCATATGGTGAATACCTGGTAATCGACCTTAACAAGATGCATATAGAATATCCCCATCATTCCGGGACAACTTCGAACATGATAAATTCGAAGTACTAAAGCATCCGTGACATGGATGGGGCTTGCTGGGCCCGATAGATCTATCTTTAGGATTCGCGTCAATTAGGGTGTCTGTTCCCTAATTCTTAGATTACCAGACTAAAAAGGGCATATTCGATTTCGATCATTCAACCATATAATGTAGTTTTGATTACTTGTGTCTATTTCGTAAAGCATTTATAAAAGCAGCGCATGTATTCTCATTCCCAAAAATATATATTGCAAAAGTATTTAAAAAGGGAGCAAATGAAACTCACGATACGATATTTTGTGGTAAATATGCATACGACGGAACTGTACAATGCAAGTTGGCCTCGGATTCACGAACCTATATCATTTATATATATATATTAACACATTTAATATTAATCAACTAAGTTTAAGAATTTTATAATGTATTATGATTAATATCCTTATAATAATTATATTAATACTTATAATAGGTTATATCATATTATATATGATATATATAATTTAGTTAATGTTATAATAATAATATATTAGTTAATATATTAAAACATGGTAGTTTGTAATATTAGTTATATTTATGTTACATGTAATAATTATATTTTATATAAAGAATGTTTGTTGTAATAATAATAATAATACTAGTAGTAAAAATGATAATAATAATAATAATGTTAAAAATAATAATATTAATGTTAAAAATAATAATAATAATGATAATAAAAATAATAATGATAATTCTAATAATAATAATAATAATAATAATAATGATAGTTTTAATGATAATAAAATAATAATTTTTGTAAAAATGATAATAATAATAATAATAATTTTTAATAATAACAATTATACGTATGTTAATAATGATAATAATACTAATATTAATGATAATAATAATGTTAATTCTAATACTAAGGTTAGTAATAATAATAACAATAATTTTATTAATCATTTTAATATTAATGATAATAATATTCATAGTAATAATAATAATAATAATAATAATAATAATAATAATAATAATAATAATAATAATAATAATAATAATAATAATAATAATAATTAAAATAATGATATTACTAATACTACAATAATGATAATAATAATAATTGAATTTATGATTAATGATACTAATAATTATATTTTTAATATTAGTAATAATTATAATAATAATAATAATAGTTATAACACTAATAATGATAATAAAAATAATAAATGTTCTACCTTTAAATGCTTTTCCAAAAAGAAAATGCCAAAGATCGGGCTCGAACCTGAGACCCCTCGCTAACCCGAAAACGCACTAACCATTCCGCCATTTTTGTTTTTCTGACTTATTTCATGATTCAAATACATTTAATTCGTTATTTTATGTTTCTAATTTCTCCTTCTTCTTTATATTATTTCATCATGATCATAACTACCATCGTACATTTATCATAATCAACTTTGTCATCATCATCACTAATCGTCATATTGCTATCCTTAAAGTCATCAATGTACACCATCACAAACAAGATTATCTAGCTTGGTTGGTGAGTTAAACCAAGTACGCAACATGGGCTGCCCAAAAGAAGCCCAATAAAACTAGTTCACGATATAAGCCCAATTAAAACCATAAAGAGCCTGCTAGTAGTTCAAACCTACCACAGTTTAATCGACACCCTTATTTTAATCAACAAATAAAAACAAATCTCGGTTCCTTTTTCTTTTCCAACCGACAAGGTCAAAAGCAATGAAATTTGCAGGTCTTTGTTGGGTTTTGTTCGTTTGTCAGAAGTGGTGCTGGTGTTTCATTGATCCGAAATAGGAAACAAGTAGAGTTCGAATTTTTAAAGTGTTCTAACACAATAACAACCGTAGTTCATGAATGAGTTAACAAGGTGGTTATTTTGGGTTGTTTTGATGGGGAAAAACAGTTGCAGCAAGTAAATGGGTGTTCGATAGTTGTCTTGATTTTTATCTAAGACATAACAGCAGTTGCAGCTAACCGAAGGTGAAGCTCACAATGGATTTCATGGTGGGTTTCGATTTAATGTTTGAAATTAAATAGAAAGAGATGGTGATTGTTAAGGTGGAGGATTGTGACGACCCAGAAATTTTCGACCAAATTTAAACTTAATCTTTATATGATTTAATGTTTTCGACATGATAAGGAAAGTTTGTAATGTTGAATTTCAAAAATTTTGAACTATTTTTATATATATCATTTAACCTTTGACTGTTCTCGACGATTCACGAACCTTTAATGTATATATAAATGATTATATACGTAAATAATTATATTTATAATAAATATGTTACTGAACTATTATAAGATAACTTAAAATAATCAAAACTTGTTATTTGAATATGTAGAGTATATTGAATATAAATGATTTCGAACATGATTTGTCAACGTTAACAAAGGATTAAATGTAACAAAGAATTAAATGTATACCTTGAATTATTTGTCTCAATAATTAATATATCTATCTAAATAATAAAACTTAATAATTAAAACAATATTATATATGTAATAGTTGAATATATATATATATATATATATATATATATATATATATATATATATATATATATATATATATATATATATATATATATATATATATATTTAAAACAATATTATATATATATATATATATATATATATATATATATATATATATATATATATATATATATATATTAAAACAATATTATATATGTAATAGTTGAATATATATATATATATATATATATATATATATATATATATATATATATATATATATATATATATATATAGTGGTAGGATCAAGAGGGAAGTAACCATTCGGGGGGAAGCGGGGGGAAGCAAAAAAATTTTTTCCCATTTTTTGAAAAAACTTTGTTCACGAACATTATAGATGAGATGAAAATATGAACATTTAGTAGAGACACTTTGTGATAAATGTTTTTATTTTGACGGGAAAACGCTTGAAGAAGTAATATATAATAATTATCGTGTTTTTCGAGCGTATTTTGAGGTTTTAGCTATTGGGGTTTAGATATTAGGGTTTATAGGGTTTAGATATTAGGGTTTAGAAATTTAGGGTTTAGATTTAGGATTTAGATTGAGTTTTTAACACGAACGGTTTAGAGTTTAGGGTTTAGGGTTTGGTGTTTTGGGTTTATGGAATAAACCCAAAACACCAAACCCTAAACCCTAAACTCTAAATCGGGCTAAATCTTACTTCATAAAACATGAAGAAAAAAACGTTCATATTCTTCACGAACAATATTATCTTGAATGTTATTTTTGTCGATCGTTTTCCCGCCTAAATAATAACATTCATCACGAAGTGTCTCTTCTAAATGTTCATATTTTCGTGTGATCTTGATGCCGGGAAAAAAAAATTCAAAAAAAAAATGAAATTTTTTTTTTTGCTTCCCCCCGCTTCCCCCCGATTGGTTACTTCCCCATTGATCCTGCCCATATATATATATATATATATATATATATATATATATATATATATATATATATATATATATATATATATATATATATATATATATATATATATATATATATATATGATTACAATACATAATTGATGATTATATGTATATTGTAATATATTAAAATTTATAAATATTAAATATTAATTGTATGATTACATAATTAATAAATTGTAATATTAAGTGTAATTACAAGTTAAAACATAAATGTTATACTAACAATGTTATTATTACTTTCATTATAACTATTAATATTAACATTAATATTTGTACTATATTTTTTGATATATATATATATATATATATATATATATATATATATATATATATATATATATATATATATATATATATATATATATATATATATATATATAAATACATGAAATTTGATATATACAAGTAATATTAATATTACTATAGAAACATGTAACTTATTATGTCATCAGTATTATTACTAACTTTAACATCACTAAAATTATTAATATTATCATATAAATTATCAAGAATCATTATTATCATATACTAATATAATTATTATTAGTATTATCATAAACATAATACAATTATTATTATTAATATTATTATGAACATTAATATAACTATTAGTTTTATTATTCTAAAAATTGTTATTAGGATAATTATTATTAATAGAATTATTATTATTATTATTATTTATTATTATAAAATTCAGTATTTTTATTATTTATTATTAATAGAATTATTATTATTAAAATTAATTTTTTTATAAAATTAAGAATAAAGCCTGTTTCACGTTACTTTCAACACTGATTAGATTTTGATTCTTATCTGATTTTGTCAACAATCAAAAAAAGTTAATTGTAGAATTTCTGTTAGCCATTCCTTTCTTCCTTTTTAATTTTCTGTATAATATGTCTGTTTTGAATTATTCTGTCGAACAACCAATCGACTATAAAGCAAACAATTGTTCTAAACGAATTCACTCATCCTTACACTCTCATTATCAATTACAATCATTTTAAACAGATTATAATTGTTAATTTAACCAAAAAAAAAATTAAACTATCAAGAACCTCTGTTTTAAAAAGAAAATTTAACAGCTCGATTTTGAATGAAATTTCAAAAATTTTAAATGCATAGTTATTAGGAATCGTTTATACAATCTATCTACAAAGTTTCACGTATTAATTTTCAAAATCAAGAACGAATTTTGAGGTCAAAGTTCCAAAATAAAAAGTCAAAGAATTTGTTCTTGGAAAAAATTCGAATTCATTTTTAAGTTTATGGATCAATTGATGATTCAGAGAGTTTCTATAAAATATTTTCAACCTATTTCATGAAGGATTCTTGAGTTAAAATGTTCGAAAATTCAAAATCAAGTTTTTTTTTCTTTTTGCATCGGACAGCAGCAGCTGTTCTTGCTGTTTAATTTTTTTTCTCTCTCGCGTTTATTAATTGGAATTACAAACGTTTTTGTTTTGCAATTAAATTCTAAAACCAATTCGTTGTGATTAAATTATTCCCTGGTCAGTTTAATTGATGTGGAGAAGAAGAAGGATTGGAATCAGATTAAATATAGGTTATAAATATTTCGTTTGGATAATAATCAGAAAAACTTATATGGCGTGTTGGTTTCGTTGTTTGATGGGTGAGCGAGAGGTCTCAGGTTCGAGCCCTGCTGGTGCTATTTTTTTAAATCAGTTTCTTTTGAGGTAGTTTTATTTTTTTAATTTTTGATTATTATTATTATTATTATTATTATTATTATTATTATTATTATTATTATTATTACTATTATTATTATTATTATTATTATTAATTACGTTATTATTATGGTGTTAATTATTATTATCACTAATATTAATGTTATGAGTATTATTATCATTAACATAACTAATATTATTATTATCATCATTGTTATCATTACTATGATAATGATAATCGTTATTACTCCTTATATTTAGAAATATCATTATTATTAATCAGATTAAGAGTATTATCATTATCGTTATCATTAGTATAAGTATCATAATTGCAATTAGGATTATTATTATTATTATTATTATTATTATTATTATTATTATTATTATTATTATTATTATTATTATTATTGATATTGTTAGTATTATAATTGTTACAAATATCATATTTATAGCTATAAGTATTAGGAACATTATTTATCATTAATATATTTTTATAAGTAAGATTATTATAAATTGTGTCATTTTAGTATTATTATCATTATTATGATTATGATTATTATTATTATTATCATTATGAAAATAATACAAATTATTATTATTTTTATAAATATTAGTATTGGTATCATGCTATAACTATTAGTATTATCATTATGTATTATGTATTATTATTAATATTCTTATCATTGTTATTAATATTAACTAGATTATTGAAAGTATTATTATTAAAAATAATTATAACTATGAAAATAAAAGTTTTAACGACGTTGTTAAGATTATAAGCATAAAAATGAAGAATATATATAAAAATATATTTAGTACACATAACTTAACTATATTAATATTTGTATACATAAAAATGAAAATATATAAATAAATAATGAAACTTATAAATTATTAAATATATAACTAAATTACATCACTCATAATAATATATATATTTGTTTGATTGCAAGTATATGTTTTAATATATATATGAATATGAATGATATAGGTTCGTGAATCCAAGACCAACCATGCATTGTTCAGTTTCGTCATATGTATTTTTCCTACAAAATACAGTATCGTGAGTTTCATTTGCTCCCTTTCTAAATACTTTTGCAATATATATTTTTAGGACTGAGAATACATGCGCTGTTTTTATAAATGTTTGACGAAATAGACACAAGTACTCAAAACTACATTCAATTGTTGGATTATCGAAATCGAATATCACTCCTTTAGCTTGGTAACCTAAGAATTAGGGAACAGTACCCCTAATTGACGCGAATCCTAAAGATAGATCTATGGGCCTAACAAACCCCATCCGAGGTACGAATGCTTTAGTACTTCGGCTTATTATTATACAGACGAGAGGATTCTGTTTTGGGGATATTCTATATGCATCTTGTTAAGGTCGGTTACCAGGTGTTCACCAAATGAATGATTTTACCTTTATGCAGACGAGAGGATTCTGCTATTGGAATTATGTTTATAAAATAAAAATCTTGTGGTCTATTAACACTATGGAAATGATTGATTATGATAAACTAATGAACTCGCCAACCTTTTGGTTGACACTTTAAAGCATGTTTATTCTCAGGTATAAAAGAAATCTTCCGCTGTGCATTTGCTCATTTTAGAGATATTACTTGGAGTCATTCAGGGCATATTTCAAAAGACGTTGCATTCGAGTCATTGAGTTCATCAAGATTATTATTAAGTCAATTATAGTTGGATATATTATGAAATGGTATGCATGCCGTCAACTTTCAATGTAATGAAAGTTTGTCTTTTTAAAAACGAATGCAATGTTTGTAAAATGTATCATATAGAGGTCAAGTACCTCGCGATGTAACCAAATGTAATGTATTCTTCCAAATAGATTAGGACGGGTCGTTAAAAGGATGGGGGTTTTCCGGTGGCTGGAACAGAAACAGTGAATGAAAGAAAAGGAAACAAGTGATGTAGCAGTAAATTGTGATTTCAGGTGGGTTTAGTGAGCGTGAAACAGAAGACAGGTTCTTAGCAGCTTCAATAGCAGCCTGTTTTGATAGATGAATAGCAGTAGGTTCATGGGTTTTATTTGTGTGGTTTGTGCTTGATCAAAACAGAAAATGATGGTGGTTTGTTGGTGATCTTCGGCTGCCGCAAGGGACAGGCAGCAAATGGGTCTGTTATGTGTTTTGTCGAGCTGCAGTAGTTAAGAGACAAGCAAGCTAGTTTAGTAACTGGGTCTATTATGGTGTTGGGGTAAAAGGTGTTGGTTAAGGGGGTGATTCTTAGCTACAAAAACTACAGCTGTTGCAGTGACCTCTCGTTCTGAACATGAACAAAAACATGAGTGTGTGTGTGAGTGATGGAGTTGATGTTGAAAAGAACCCATAACTGAAACAGTAGCCCTTCGATACAATAGTTTCAAGGTGTTTGATGGTGATTTTGGGTGATAGAACTGAAGGAAGCCGATGGTGTCTTCGGTTACAAGGATTAAGAGAGGGAGCAAGAAGATAAGTGAGATAAAATGAATTTATGATGCAACCCTTATCATAACATATGTCCATATAATAAATTTTCTAATTAAATCGTGTAATGTAATTGATATTCTCAAAACAAACACAGTATAACAAACCATCAATCATAATTCAATTTGAAATAGTAAATTCAATTATAATTCAATCATACACAGTAATATTAAATATAATAATAATTATAATATAATAAAAGAAATTAAACGTGCATTTAGTTAGCTGTCATCTACTATTTCATTCACGGATTGTGATATCGTGCCCATTGTAAAACAGTGGTGGATAAAAGTCTTTAATAAAATCCCAAATTTTTAAATTAACTATATTTATTTATTTCAGCCATTATGGTGTAAAATTTGATTATTAACTACTAAATAAAAATTACATCACTGTCCGCGCCCGATTCCAGGTAAAATATGAAAAATGTTCAAATTTAACAATTAGCTCCTAAATATATTTTTAATAGGCCTACGATTCATATAACTCATTTTCGGGTCACCGTTTATTTTAAAATTATATAAGTTTGAATTTAGACTTGTCTAATATTAATCGGAACATAAAACGAGTATTACAATTATTTAATATTTATTTTTAATATACTTTTATGTATATATAGATATGTTTTAAATAATAATTATTATAATATCATATTTCATAACAACAACATTCAATATTTCAAATTATACTTTCAATTATTATTTATATATACACACATATTTATTTACAAATAGTTGTTCGTGAATCGTCGGGAATGGTCTAAAGTCAAATGAATATATGAAACAGTTCAAAATTTTCGAGACTCAACATTTTAGACTTTGCTTTTAGTGTCGGAAACATATAAAGATCAAGTTTAAATTTGATCAGAAATTTCCGGGTCATCACAGTACCTACCCGTTAAAGAAATTTCGTCCCCAAAATTTGAGTGAGTCATCATGGCTAACAATAAAAATGTTTTCATGACTCATATAAGCTGATAAATAGAGTTTTATTACCATTGAGTAATAAGGATGAAATAATTCAATATTCGAAGAGTACGAATGAAGCTATCACAAAAGAGTGAAAATGAGTAAATGAGGATTTGACTTAACCACGGTTGATTTCTGGAATTTAAAGAATTTAGAAGAAATTCTTGGAAATCTATAAAATCTGATTCTTCAAAATTTAAGGAAATTAGGATTTTCTTTAATTAAATGCGATCATCTATCTCGATTGCTATGTCGGATATTTCACTACAAATTCACCCTCTTCATTTCCTTTATATTTTGGAGTTTCACCCTTTTGTTTTCTCTTTCCGACTTTAAATCAAGCGAATAATGGTCCAAATTCGTAGGTATGAAGTTTCGAATGAACATGACTAATGTTCTAAGAAAGAAACACTAATAGTACAATCCGACTTGTCAAATTACCAGAATTCAAGGGAAAAGATAGGACTGTCAAGAAAATATGTTCTTGATGTGTTTATAGATTAGATAGAATGTAAGGGCCGTGTAACATGGCACACAATGACGTTATGGTCTGTGAATCATCATGTTCCATTAGAAACTCAGCATGACTTACTGTAATATAATCACGTTGATCAAGTGTCATTATATTATACTAACTCATGCATCAATTCCCAACACTGCTTCAAAATCATTCATATTTTAAATTCGAATTTTTTAGAATTTAGAAACTAAATAGTTTCCGTTCTGATGTAACACTGATATCGCAAAGAGATAAATGATTTCATATAAGAATAGTTTTGAAAATATTTTCAGAAATATCGAGGATATTTATAATGAAAGATACGGTGATATCTTAGAGTTTCTAATATCGATGGATGATGATGAAGGTTTTTCCGTAAAAGTGTAGAGTCAGGAGCAAGGTATTCGTTAATAACTTCAGCAGACACTGAATCATTTGGATTCTTTGAAGACAGGTTTAGTCCTTGTGATTTGTCTATAGTTTCTGTTGCTTCATTCAGCTTTCTCAAAATTCAGAGTATTGATTCGTAGACTGGGTGCTTTTCAGAATTTCAGAATGGAAGATCATAATCCTAAGAGATAAAGGTTATATGTATACATATAACTGTTAATGTAAACATGCTGCGAGATTTCAAAATACTGATTGCTGGTTCCCGGTAATTGGTATGGCAGTTCTCGTTACAAGATGCGGGTGAGTATATGATATGGTTTTAATGAACAAATATAATGGTTTTTCGGAAAGACTTAAGCCAATGAGAAATGAAGTTGCTGATAAGTTTACTGCTAATGTCGTGGAATATAAATGGTTTTCCAGTAATGATGACGAATGGTAAACTTATATATCAAAGTTATAACAAGCCTTAGTCAGTTGAAAGTCGAAGTTGAATTGCTGGAGCTGTGACAAAATTGGCTAATTTGGAGAGGGATTGTAAAGTTATTTTTGGTAATAACAACGCCAAAGGAGCTCGCACAGATACATGTTAAAAGTTTACTTAGTTTCTGAGAGTTTTTCAGGTGCATAACTATATGCATAAATCTTTCCTTCCGTAGATGAAGTGCGGTTGGTTCATCCTCTCAATTGAGGTGTTTTCAAGAATCATGAAAGGTTTGAACGCAGTTTGTAAGCGTCAAGACACAAATGAGGTTTAAGATGAAATCAAGTGGCAAACTTGAAGAAATGTTTAGTTTCATATGTTATAATCAATATTTTAATTCATTTTAATTGTCCAATGTTATTAGTCTACAATTAGTAGTCCACATTAGTAGTTCAACAATTCATATATAGTTTAATATATAATATTCGAATTAATTAATACGTGTCGTGACCCATTATATACATGTCTCAGACTCGATCACAACTCAAAGTATATATATTATTTGAGAATCAACCTCAACCCTGTATAGCTAACTCGAACATTACTGCATATAGAGTGTCTATGGTTATTCCAAATAATATATATAGATAACGTGAATATGATATGTCAAAACATTGTATACGTGTCCCGATATTTAAAATACGTAAATAACAGTATTTAAATGACGATAAATAAAGTGCGTAAAATAAATAACAGAAATTAAATGACGATTAATAAAATTATGAGAATTAAAATTGCGATAAATAAATTGCGATAAATAAATTGCGATAAATAAAATGTAATAAGGAATTAACAGTTAACTAGGAACATCTAGCTAGAATTTTGTTAGCGTGGATTCTTAACAAAATTTCTCATAGTTAATTTGTTTGTTTCTAACAAATTTTATTTTTGTCCAATGTTTTCTTCAGTATGCCACTTGTTGGATTCTGATATGTCAAAATCCAAATATGAAATTGAAAGAAAATGGTTATTCTGCGGTGAACGGATACGTATATCTGTGGATGTAAGTAGGATAGTAAATGACTGTTGAATCAAATTGGAAGAATGTACAGTGTAACTTATTAATGTAAAATCTAAATATTTCTAGGGTATTACCTACCCGTTAAAATATTTTCACCATTAACAGTTTGTACAAAAGAATTTTTAATTACAATCTTTATGAAAACATATATACATATATATTTTCTTCAGATGTAATCATGGATTTAATGAGTTAATATGATATTAATCTCATTTGTATTACCGTTAGAACTAGAATACATAATCTCTAAAACATTAGAGATTACATAATCGCCATGAAGGACGAAGATAATTGATGTAGAATGATACGTAGAACGATGATTATACTCGAGGTACAGAATGAGATGTTGAGGCATGGATTGTTGATGGTACTGTTGGTGCCGGTGATGTTGTTGAAGCTGGTAAATTTTGCCCCATATTCTCCAAATTGATTACTCGAGCGCGAAGTTCGTTGACTTCTTCTATTATTACGGGATGATTGTCGGTGAACGAGCGGATGAATAAGGTTTAGAATTTTAGATAGAATATAATCGTGGCGAGATATTCGGTAAATGAGGGTGAAAATGGTGTTTTGGATTGGTTCGCTGGTGAGTGCATCAGGTTCATCGCCAAGAAAGAAATTTGGTTGATGGAAAGTATCGCCTTCTTCTAGTTTCCATTGGTTAAGTCGACTACGAACTCATCTCCAATTCATCCAGAATAGATGATGACTAATTGGTTGATCCATTCCAGTGACACTGCTTTCGGAGCTTGAGTGGAATTCCATATCAGAATCCGAGGGACTTGAACTAGTGGCGAGTTCCATTTCGTACGATTGAATAAAGGATTTTTCGTTATGAAATGATTTTCGGCTATCGGATGGTATTATAATTACCTAGAATATATATATATATATATATATATATATATATATATATATATATATATATATATATATATATATATATATATATATATATATATATATATATATATATATATATATATATATATATAGAACAAAAGATTTCGTAGATTACGGAGGAATTTACGGAATATGTCAGGCAAATTTTACAGTAATAGATACGCTAAGATATGAATTAGCAGATACGCTAAGATATGAATTTTGTCTATGCACTATTTATGCAATCATTGCAGTAAGATGTGTCTAGATTAAGAATGATAAGCATGTAATTTCCGACAAGAAATAATAAGCAAAACTTTTGACATGCAGACACGGTCGAAGTCCAGACTCACTAATGAATCTAAACAACTATCAGTTAGACACACTAATGCAAGACCTGGTTCGCTAAGACCACCGCTCTGATACCAACTTTAACGACCCGTCTTAATCTATCTGGACGAATACATTACATTTGGTTACATCACGAGGTACTTGACCTCTATATGATACATTTTACAAATATTGCATTTGTTTTTTTAAAAGATAAACTTTTATTACATCAAAAGTAGACGGCCTGCATACCATTTCATAATATATCCAACTATAATTGACTTAATAATAATCTTGTTGAACTCAACGACTCGAATGCAACGTCTTTTGAAATATGTCATGAATGACTCCAAGTAATATCTTTAAAATGAGCAAATGCACAGCGGAAGATTTCTTTCATACCTGAGAATAAACATGCTTTCAAGTGTCAACCAAAAGGTTGGTGAGTTCATTAGTTTATCATAATCAATCATTTCCAATAATATTATAGACCACAAGATTTCATTTTTCATAAACATCATTCTCATATCAGGCATTTCGTAAACTGCATAGAGATAAAAATCATTCATATGGTGAACACCTGGTAATCGACCTTAACAAGATGCATATAGAATATCCCCATCATTCCGGGACAACTTCGGACATGATAAATTCGAACTACTAAAGCATCCGCGACATGGATGGGGCTCGTTGGGCCCGATAGATCTATTTTTAGGATTTGCGTCAATTAGGGTGTCTGTTTCCTAATTCTTAGATTACCAGACTAAAAGGGGCATATTCGAATTCGATCATTCAACCATATAATGTAGTTTCGATTACTTGTGTCTATTTCGTAAAGCATTTATAAAAGCAGCGCATGTATTCTCAGTCCCAAAAATATATATTGCAAAAGCATTTAAAAATGGAGCAAATGAAACTCACGATACGATATTTTGTGGTAAAATATGCATACGACGGAACTAAACAATGCAAGTTGGCCTCGGATTCACGAACCTATATCATTTATATATATATATTAACACATATAATATTAATCTACTAAGTTTATGAATTTTATAATGTATTATGATTAATATCCTTATAATAATTATATTAATACTTATAATATGTTATATCATATTATATATATGATATATATAATTTAATTAATGTTATAATAATAATATATTAGTTAATATATTAAAACATTGTAGTTTGTAATATTAAGTATATTTATGTTACATGTAATAATTATATTTTATATAAAGAATGTTTGTTGTAATAATAATAATAACAATAATAATAGTAGTTGTAAAAATGATAATAATAACAATAATGTTAAAAATAATAATATTAATGTTAAAAATAATAATAATAATGATAATAAAAATAATAATGATAAAAATAATAATAATTCTAATAATAATAATAATGATAGTTTTAATGATAATAAAATAATAATTTTTGTAAAAATAATAATAATAATAATAATTTTTAATAATAACAATACTAATAGTGATAATTATATGTATGTTAATAATGATAATAATACTAATATTAATGATAATAATAATGTTAATTCTAATACTAAGGTTAGTAATAATAATAATAACAACAATTTTATTAATCATTTTAATACTAATGATAATAATATTCATAGTACTAATAGTAGTAGTAATAATAATAATAATAATAATAATAATAATAATAATAATAATAATAATAATAATAATAATAATAATAATAATAATAATAATAATAATAATAATAATAATAATAATAATAATAATAATAATTAAAATGAAAACAATGGTATTACTAATACTACAATAATGATAATAATATTAATTATATTAATGATTAATGATACTAATAATTATATTTTTAATATTAGTAATAATAATAATAATAATAATAATAATAATAATAATAATAATAATAATAATAATAATAATAATAATAATAATAGTTATAACACTAATAATGATAATAAAAATAATAAATGTTCTACCTTTAAACGCTTTTCCAAACAGAAAATGCCAGAGACCGGGCTCGAACCTGAGACCCCTCGCTAACCCGAAAACGCATTAACCATTCCGCCATTTTTGTTTTTCTGATTTATTTCATGATTCAAATACATTTAATTCGTTATTTTCTGTTTCTAATTTCTCCTTCTTCTTTATATTATTTCATCATGATCATAACTACCATCGTACGTTTATCCTAATCAACTTTGTCATCATCATCACTAATCGTCATATTGCTATCCTTAAAGTCATCAATGTACACCATCACAAACAATATTATCTAGTTTCGTTGGTGAGTTAAACCAAGTACGCAACATGGGTTGCCCAAAAGAAGCCCAATAAAACTAGTTCACGATATAAGCCCAATTGAATTCATAAAGAGCCTGCTAGTAGTTCAAACCTACCACAGTTTAATCGACGCCCTTATTTTAATCAACAAATAAAAAAAATCTCGCTTCCTTTTTCTTTCCAACAGAAAAGGTTAAAAGCAACGAAATTTGCAGGTCTTTGTTGGGTTTTGCTCGTTTGTCAGAAGTGGTGCTGGTGTTTCATTGATCCGAAATAGGAAACAAGTAGAGTTCGAATTATTAAAGTGTTCTAACACAATAACAGCCGTAGTTCATGAATTAGTTAACAAGGTAGTTGTTTTGGCTTATTTTGGGTTGTTTTGATGGGGAAAAACAGTTGCAGCAAGTAAATGGATGTTCGATAGTTGTCTTGATGTTTATCTGAGATATAATAGCAGTTGCAGCAAACCGAAGCTGAAGCTCACAATGGATTTCATGGTGGGTTTTGATTTAATGTTTGAAATTAAAAAGAAAGAGATAGTGATTGTTAAGGTGGAGGATGGGGGTTTTTCGGTCGCTGGAACAGAAACAGTGAACGAAAGAAAAGGAAACAAGTGTTATAGCAGTGAATTGTGATTTCAGGTGGGTTTAGTGAGCGTGAAACAGAAGACAGGTTCTTAGCAGCTTCAATTGCTGTAGTACGTGGCGGTTTTTCAGCTGCAATAGTAGCCTGTTTTGATAGATGAATAGCAGCAGATTCATAGGTTTTATTTGTGTGGTTTGTGCTTGATCAAAACAGAAAATGATGGTGGTTTGTTGGTGATCTTCGGTTGCCGCAAGGGACAGGCAGCAAATGGGTCTGTTATGTGTTTTGTCGAGCTGCAGTAGTCAAGAGACAAGCAAGCTAGTTTAGTAACTGGGTCTATTATGGTGTAGGGGTAAAAGGTGTCGGCTAAGGGGGTGATTCTTGGCTACAAAAACTACAGCTGTTGCAGTAACCTCTCGTTCTGAACATGAACAAAAACATGAGTGTGTGAGTGAGTGATAGAGTTGATGTTGAAAAGAACCCATAACCTAAACAGTTCCCCTTCGATACAATAGTTTCAAGGTGTGTGATGGTGATTTTGGGTGATAGAACTGAAGGAATTCGATGGTGTCTTCGGTTACAAGGATTAAGAGAGGGAGCAAGAAGATAAGTGAGATAAAATGAATTTATGATGCATCCCTTATCATAACATATGTCCATATATAAAGTTGTAGTAGGAACACACTAACCAATTAAATATTATATAATAAATTTTCTAATTAAATCGTGTAATGTAATTGATATTCTCAAAACAAACACATTATAATAAACCATCAATCATAATTCAATTTGAAATAGTAAATTCAATTATAATTCAATCATACACAGTAATATTAAATATAATAATAATTATAATATAATAAAAGAAATTAAACGTGCATTTAGTTAGCCATCGTCTACTATTTCATTCACGGATTGCGATATCGTGCCCGTTGTAAAAGAGTGGCGGATAAAAGTCTTTAATAAAATCCCAAAATTTTAAATTAACTATATTTATTTATTTCAGTCATTATGGTGTAAAATTTGATTATTAACTACTAAATAAAAATTACATCACTGTCCACTCCCGATTCCAGGTAAAATATGAAAAGTGTTTAAATTTAACAATTAGCTCTTAAATATATTTTTAATTTAATAGGGCTACGATTCATATAACTCATTTTCGGGTCACCATTTATTTTAAAATTATATAACTTTTAATTTAGACTTGTCTAATATTAATCAAAACATAAAACGAATATTACAATTATTTAATATTTATTTTTAATATATTTTTATGTATATATAGATATGTTTTAAATAATAATAATTATAATATCATATTTCATAACAACAACATTCAATATTTCAACTTATACTTTCAATTATTATTTATATATATACACGCATATTTATTTACAAATAGTTGTCCGTGAATCGTCGAGAATGGTCGAAAGTCAAATGAATATATGAAATAGTTTAAAATTTTCGAGACTCAACATTATAGACTTTTCTTATAGTGTCGGAAACATATAAAGATCAAGTTTAAATTTGGTCAGAAATTTCCGGGTCGTCACACTTTTTAGTCTGGTAATCTAAGAATTAGGGAACAGACACCTTAATTAACGCGAATCCTAAAGATAGATCTATTGGGCCAAACAAACCCCATCCGGGTTACGGATGCTTTATTACTTCGATTTTATCATGTCCGATGAGAGTCCCGGAATAATGGGGATATTTTAGACGCGTTTTGTTAATGTCGATTACCAGGTGTTCACCATATGAATGATTTTTATCTCTATGTAGTTTGTACAAAATGCCTGATATGAGATGATGTTTATGAAAAATGAAAATGAAAATCTTGTGGTCTATTAAATTAATGGAAATGATTGTTTATGATAAACTAATGAACTCACCAACCTTTTGGTTGACACTTGAAAGCATATTTATTCTCAGGTATTAAAGAAATCTTCCGCTGTGCATTAGCTCATTTTAAAGATATTACTTGGAGTCATTCATGACATATTTCAAAAGACGTTGCATTCAAGTCCTTCAGTTCAATAAAGATCATTATTAAGTAAATGATAGATTAAGTCATCTATAGTTTGGATATATTATGAAATGGTATGCATACCTGTCAACTTTCGATGTAATGAAAGGCTGTCTTTTGAAAACGAACGCAATGTTTGTAAAATGTATCATATAGAGGTCAAATACCTAGCGATGTAATCATATTTTATTGTATTCGTCCTTATAGATTAGGACAGGTCGTCACATGTGGTATCAGAGAGGTGATCTTAGCGAACCAGTTCTTGCATTAGTGTGTCTAACTGATAGTTGTTAGGATGCATTAGTGAGTCTGGACTTCGACCGTGTCTGCATGTCAAAAAGTTTTGCTTATCATTCTTGTCGAAAATTACATGCTCATCATTCTTAGTCTAGACACATCTTACTGCATTGATTGCATAAATAGTGTATAGACAAAATTCATATCTTAGCGTATCTGCTAATGCATATCTTAACGTATCTGTTACTGTAAACTTTTCCTGACATATTTCAAGGATTCCTCCGTAATTTATGGAATTTTGGTATTATATATACATATGTAATTTATGTATTAAAGAAAGCCAAATCTAAGTCTTATAATCTTCCTCATATCGAAAAATCATTTCCCTACTCTGTACGAGATGGATCCTGCAACCAGTTCCAGTTCCCCGGATTCCGACAACTATTCTGATATGGAGTTTCACTCGAGCTCCGAAAGCAGTGTGACCGGAATGGATCAACCATTTAGCCATCATCCATTCTGGATGAATTGGGGATGGGTTGGTAGTCTACTTAATCATTGGAGACAAAAAGAAGGCGATCCCTTCCATCCACCACATTGCCCTCTTGGTGAAGAACCTGAAGCACTTACCGGAGAACCTGTCCGAGACACCATTTTTCTCTCATTTCCAGAGTATCTCGTCACGACTATATATTATCTCAAATTCTAAATCTAATTCATCTGCTCGTCCGAAACGCCAATCATCCAGGTGTAATAGAAGAAGTTAACGAACTTCCGCTCGGGTATTGGCTTTGGAGAATATGGTGCAAAGATTACAAGCACCATCAACAACACCAGTACCTCCAACAACATCCATATCTAAGCCTCAATACCACAAGCACAAGAAGTATCACCGGCGTCAACAGTACCACCATTATCAACACCAACAGTATCATTATCACCACCACCAACAACATCCGCATCCCACACCTCAACATCACAATCTGTACCTCGAGCATCAATGTCATACGCACCATAGATACCAAGGAGTACCAACAACAATAACTGATGACGTATTGATTCATAATTTCATTGAAGAAACATTCTGCAGTGATTATGTAATCTCTAAAGTCTTAGAGATTATCTATTCTAGCCTTAACCAGATATCAAATGTGTGAACCGAGATAATAAAAAGGGAGAGTAAAAACCCTGACAAGGAATGGTGCACGAATTATAAGCTAGATTTGTTTTACCAACAGCATCAACAGTATCGTCAGCATCACCAGCAGCGTCAGTGCCAACAACACCTATAACATCACAAGCTCCACCAGTTACATTACCACAAACGATATCAACACCACAATCACCTTCGTTAACTCATTATTTCCAAAGAATTTATATATTATATAAATTTTGGAAACATAATATATCTTTTCGTACTAAGCTATTATGTATGAATTGAAAACGGGGTAGATACTACTCGGTAAATTCATATTCATATGACTAATATGCTATAATGTACATCCTTCATTAGAAACTTAACCATCATTAACTACAATATTTGTTTCAATGAATTCCGTTTCATAATAAACTAAGTGTATTACTCAATTACATATTTGATTTTACACCTTCGATATACTCGAAACTTTGTAGACAACATCATTCGTATTTTGCGAAGTTCGCAAGAATTACGCAAGCACCAACATCATTCACCGAAGAAATATCAATAAAAATGAATAATGAAGTATTGATTCATGATTTCATTTACGTTGAAGAAATAATTCGTGAAGATTACGTAAATCCTAAAGTTTTAGGAATTATTCAATTCTAGTTCCAACCGTAAATCAATCGAGTTTAATTTAATATTAATTAATTAAATCTATAGTACATCTGAAGAAAATATACATATATTTTCATAAAGATTGTAATAGAAATTCTCTTGTACAAAATATTAATTGTGAAACTTTTAACGGGTAGGTAATGCCCGAGAAATATATAAATTCACAATTAATATGATGCACTGAACGTTCTTCAATTCTAAATCAAAAGTCATCAACTATATTCACTACTTTTACAGCGATACACATCCTTTCATAAAATCAGGACAACCATTTTCATAAATTACATATCTTGATTTTGAACAGATCAGAAATCCAAGTCAAGATTTAGCAGAAGATATCACTCTTAGATCCCTACATCTTTCAAAGCTATACTTTGACTTCAAAACTGTACTAGAACATCATTTCTATTCATAGAACCCAGAAAAGTATTTGTATCATTCAAAATCCTAGAACATCATATGAATATTAACGATTGCAATCTATGATCAAACCCCTCGAAATTCCTGAAGACACTTCAAATAATGAACAATCGAGATAATGATCCAACCACATGTTACCCACAGTCATGCACCTGAAAAACTCTCGAAACCAAAGTCATAGTTTAACACGTACCCGCGTCAGATCCTTTGGCATTTATTAGCAAAAAAAAAATAACTTTACGATTCCTTTTCAAAGTAGTAAATTCTATCACAGCTTCAGCAAGTCAACTTTGACTTTTCAGTCGGACTAGCCTTATTATAACATCAATATATACGTTGCCCTTTCGCCATCGCTATCGGGAAACCTTTTATATTTCACCACATTATCAGCAGATGTACCAGCAAATTCGGCTTTAGTATTTCTGAAAAATATTTATATTATTCATGAAACCCCATCATGTACTTACCTACATCCTGTAACGATAGTTGCCATACTAAAAAGCTTGAATCATTATTCACGAATTTCGCAGCAATTCTATGTCAACAGTTATATATATATACATATAACGTTTATCTCCCAGACTTACATACTTTGAATGTGAAGTTCCTGAAAAACACCCTAAACTGCGAACTAGTTCTCCAAATTTTGAAAAATGCTGATGAAGCAGCAAAAACTGTAAACGACCTTAACAGCTAAAAGTTTGATGATAAAGAATAGTGCGTTGACAAAGCTCGGAAAAAGAGAAGATTTGGAACTGGAAAACGGATTGAGCAAACCATGAAGGAGGCTGTGGAAAAATCACAAAGACTAAATCTACCTTTAAAGAATCCAAATGATTCAGGGTCTACTGAAATCCTTAGCAAATACCTTGCTCCTTACTCTAAACCCTTGAGGACAATATTCTTCATCATCCTCTGATCTTAAATATTATAAGATATCATCGTATCTTTCATTATAAATATCCTCCATATTTCTGAAGATATTTTCATAACTATTCTTATCTGAAATCTTTTATCTCTTCGTGCTATCTGTGTTACATTATAAAAGAAACCATTTTAGTTTCTAAATTCTGAAACCTTCGAGTTTAAAATATAAATGTTTTTGAAGTAATGTTGGGAACTGAAGCATGAGTTAGTATAATATAATGACACTTGATCAACGTGATTATATTACAGTAAGTCATGCTGAGTTTCTAATAAGACATGACGATTCACAGACCATACCATCATCATGTGTCATGTTACATGACTCTTGTATTCTATTTAATCTCTAAAAATATCAAGAAAATATTTTCTTGATGATTCGGTCTTTTCCGGGATATTCTGGTAATTTGACAAATAAAGATCGTGCCATTACAATTTTCTTCTTAGAACATTAACTATGTTCATTCTGAAATTCATATCTACGAATCCTGGACCATTACATGTGGTGCTTAATGGTAAGAAGAGAAAACAAAAGAATGAAGCTCCGAAATAGAAATTGGAGTATAAATCACAGCAAATAAGGAGAGAGCATTAACTGTGGATGACAAGGATTATAGAAGACAGAAGCAGGAACTCTGAAAAATAAGGAAAGATAGAAAGCTCGACAGCAACACATAAATTACAAACCGTGTATATCAATACGTGTTGCCGCGTAAAGACACGAGAGAATTAAAAACACTATAACCCCGAGGTAATAGTAAAAATAAATAAAATCCTCCGGCGGTAGTTGAAAAAGAAGAATGACAGATATGAAAGTTAGGAATATATCAAGAAGTAGAACTGGATTAAGCATATTGATGAATGCATTAAAGTATGAATTGAGGGAGAAAGAATAGAAGGTGTAAGTTGTGGAAATAAGAAAATGAAGGGGGTGGATTTATAGTAAAATATCCGACAGAGCAATAAAAACAGATGATCGCATTTAAAGCGAATCCAAATTTCCTTGATTACCGAAGAATAATCTTATTATGAAGATTTTCTCCAAATCCCTTGAACTCTGGAAATCAATCCTATCTACGTTAAAAGATATGACGAAACTTACTTTTCTCATTTCATTTTTTGTGATAGCTTCACTCGTACTCTTGACCTAATCGAGTTGTTTTACCCAAATTACTCGCTGATGATAAAACTCTAATTTTCAGATCGTATACGTCATGAAAACATACTTATTGTCAGCCATGATTATTCCAATCAAATTTCGGGACGAAATTTCTTTAACGGGTAGGTACTGTGACAACTCGGAAATTTCTGACCAAACTTAAACTTGATCTTTATATGTTTCCAACACGATAAGCAAAGTCTGTAATGTTGAGTCTCGAAAGTTTTAGAACTATATTCATGTAATCAATTACCCTTTGATTGTGCTCAACGATTCACGAACATTTATGTGTATTTAAATATGTATATATAATATATATTCATATTAATTGAAAATGTTAGCAAAGTATTTGATGAATAATACTTTATATAAACATATTTGTTTCAATATATGTTTAATATATTTATCGACAAAATGAAAAGATAATATTAAATGATTTAATTAACAGATATTTTTGTTAGCAATTATCAATCCCATAGGTATTGTGATATTATTATAAGTCTCTGTTGTGAGGTCCACATTGATTTGAGAAATTTTTCCTTTTTAACAGCATTCGGAATAAATGGTAATGAAATCTACATGTAAGAACAAAAGTATCAATTAACGATAACTAGACAAATGTTATTGGAGATTCTTGTTTGATTTTTGATATATGCTTTACAATAATTTACTCGTTACTTTTGATAAGGTAACTATTTAACTTTCATATTATTTAATGTAAAGGTGAAATTATGAAATGTAGATAACTTAAAAGATGGATATCGACAAGTTAAGTAAATCGACGTTTTATATTAAAATAATTTCATACACTTAACTATCCATTGAACCTTACCCGACGATTCACGAACAATTGTGTATACATAAATATGTAAAATATATATAATTATAAATATAAATATAGGTATATATAATATTTTGAAACAATAAAATACAATTTAGTTATTTGATTTGAATATGTAAAGTAGTATAAAAAATAATAGAGTTACTATTAAAATATATATATATATATATATATATATATATATATATATATATTTATGGTTTTATACATAATTAATGTTGTATGTATATTATCATATATATAAAATGTATAAATATTAGATATTCTGAATATGTGATTATATATATATATATATATATATATATATATATATATATATATATATATATATATATATATATATATATATATATATATATATATATGTATATATATATATATATATTAAATGACATATGTAATATTAATATATTAAATATAATTACAAGTTTAGATATAGTGATATATCAAAATTAATATTATTACTCTCATTATTATTAATAATATTAAAATTTATATTATTATTTGAATTATTAATATTATTATAATATATACTATATAAATGTGAAAAAATGAAACATGTAATTTGTTATGATTAGTAGTAATATTAAGTATTGACATTAAAAATCATTATTTTTATTTTTATCATTAATAATATGATCATTATCATTTTTATAATTATTATAATTATCATTATTTATATTAGTATTATTGATATTATTATCAATATTATAAATCTTATTATTATTTATGTAATTATTACTAGTATTAATATTATTATTAGTATATGTATATATACAAATTATAATCAGATACATATACCTGTATAAAATACTGATATATATATAAATACATACAACTATATACATAAATACATAAAATTTCGATTATATACATATATATATATATATATACATATATATGTATATATATATATATATATATATATATATATATATATATATATAGAAATTTACGAATTTAGTTTCCCATCTTTATCAATCTATTTTGTAAATTGTTTTTATAACTACAACCTGGTACGAATCATTCCAATTAGTCATATTAACAGACAAATTCTGTTAGGGTCAATTGTTTTCTTTTATTTTCTTCTGATTAATTAATTTTAGTTGTACCAATCAAACTACCAAACAAACGTTAATTGAGTCCATTTTACTGTGATTGCATCTATTAACTTCTATATAATACTCTGCAATTACAATTCGATCAAAATCAGAAAAATCAAATTGTAATTCAAGAAAACAGTCACGATAACCTCTGTTCTTCATTTTTTTTGTCAAACTTCGAATTCGAGTTTTATTTAAAAATATATCAATGCAAAATCTTTCATTTTAGCTGTATACAAAGTTTCAAGGTCCAATTCTTCATGTTGAGTACGAATTTTGAGGTCAAAGTTCAAATTCAAAAAGTCAACTAATTTGTTCTTATAAAATTCGAGTTTCTGTTGATGTTTCTGGAACAATTGATGATTCAAGAAGTTTGTGTGAACGATTTCAAACCTATTTCATGTTGTAATCATTGTCTGAAACATCCTTAAATTTAAAATCAAAGTATGAGTTGAGTTGTGTTGTGTTCTTCACGACAGCTATTTTTTTTATTAGCTGCTAATTTAAAAAACCCCACAACAAGTCATTTATAATTTAATTTTAAGACTTAATTCGAATTTGTAATTTATAATATTGTTTAATTAAGTGATCTGGGCAAGTTGAGTTGGATGATGAAGATAACACAGATTCGTTATAGGTTAAATAAATATAATTATGGTATAAATCAGAAAAGCTGGGACATAAGCGTTGTTGAGGGTGTTTGTGGTTATACGAGAGGTCTCGGGTTCAAGCCCGGTTCGGGGCATTTTTTTTAGAAAGGCTTTTGGGAGGTAGTTTTTGAAACTAAAAATTCTTATTATTATTAATATTGTTATTATTATTGTTGTTATTATTTATTAATGTTAAATGTTATTGTTACTAATTGTTATTAGTATTATAATTATTATTATTATTACCATGATTAAAAGTAACATAACCATTATTATTATTATTATTATTATTATTATTATTATTATTATTATTATTATTATTATTATTATTATTATTATTATTATTATTATTATTATTATTATTATTATTATTATTAACATTATTAATGTAATTATTATTATAAATTTTGTCATTTAAGTATTAGTTATCATTATTATTATTATTATTATTATGATTACAGTTACAATTAAGAATATTGTTAGAATTATAATTATTATTATTATCATATTAATTAACGACTAATATATGTATTATTATTATTATTATTATTATTATTATTATTATTATTATTATTATTATTATTATTATTATTATTATTATTATTATTATGTAAACATAAATACTATGATTAATATTATTATCATTTTGTTATTAAGTAACATCATTAAGTATTAATATCATTTTAGACTTATTATTATTATTATTATTATTATTATTATTATTATTATTATTATTATTATTATTATTATTATTATTATTAACAAGAGTATTATTATTAAGATTACCATTAGTAATAAGATTGTTATAACTATTATTATTATTAAGTATTAGTATTATTATTGTTATTAGTAACACTAAAAGTATCATTACTATTAAATATATCAATTTATTAAAAATTAGTATAATCATTAATAATAATATTAGTAGTATCATTATTATTAATATTTATAAGTATTATTAAAATTATCATTTTATATAAAAATATATTTAATACATGTAATTAAACTATATTAATACCTTATTTATTAAAATATATAAAATAAATATAGTTAATCAAATAATGATATATATAAGTTATTGATATAAAAATTATATCACTAATAATAAAATATATATTTATTCAATTTTAAGTATATGTTTTAATATATATATATGAATGATATAGGTTCGTGAATCCGAGGCCAAACCTACACTTGTTCAATGTTGTCATATGTTTTTTTTACTACAAAATGCAGTATCGTGAGTTTCATTTACTCCATTTCTAAATGCTTTTGCAATATATATTTTTGGGACTGAGAATACATGCGCTGCTTTTATAAATATTTTACGAAATAGACACAAGTAATCGAAACTACATTCTATGGTTGGATTATCGAATCGAATATCACCCTTTTTAGTCTGGTAATCTAAGAATTAGGGAACAGACACCCTAATTGACGCGAATCCTAAAGATAGATCTATTGGGCCTAACAAACCCCATCCGGGTTACGGATGCTTTAGTACTTCGATTTTATCATGTCCGATGAGAGTCCCGGAATGATGGGGATATTCTAGACACGTTTTGTTAATGTCGATTACCAGGTGTTCACCATATGAATGATTTTTATCTCTATGTAGTTTGTGCGAAATTACGGATATGAGATGATGTTTATGAAAAATGAAAATGAAAATCTTGTGGTCTATTAAATTAATGGAAATGATTGTTTATGATAAACTAATGAACTCACCAACCTTTTGGTTGACACTTGAAAGCATGTATATTCTCAGGTATTAAAGAAATCTTCTGATGTACATTAGCTCATTTTAAAGATATTATTTGGAGTCATTCATGACATATTTCAAAAGACATTGCATTCAAGTCCTTGAGTTCAATAAAGATCATTATTAAGTAAATGACAGATTAAGTCATCTATAGTTTGGATATATTATGAAATGGTATGCATACCTGTCAACTTTCGATGTAATGAAAGGATGTCTTTTGAAAACGAATGCAATGTTTGTAAAATGTATCATATAGAGGTCAAATACCTCGCGATGTAATCATATGTTATTGTATTCGTCCTTATAGATTAGGACGGGTCGTCACAAGTACCACGTCATGTAGCTGAACATAAGCTTGGTGTGAATCCTAATATCCCACCAGTGTGTCAAAAGAAAAGAGGCATGGCTCCAGATCGAACAAAATTTCTCAGAGAAGAAGTTAAAAATTTGGTGGATGCTGGAATATTGAGGGAAGTAAAATACCAGACATGGGTAGCAAACCCGGTTATGGTAAAAAAGCCAGATAATTCATGGAGGATGTGTGTAGACTTCACAGATTTAAATAAAGCATGTCCAAAAGACAATTATCCTTTACTAGAAATTGATTGGAAAGTGGAGTCTATAAGTGGGTATCAGTTTAAATCTTTTTTGGATGCATTCAAGGGATACCATCAAATCCCCATGGCAATTCGAGATCAGGATAAAATAGCATTTCATACACCAGATGGAATTTTTTGCTACATCATGATGCCTTTTGGGTTAAAGAATGCAGGAGCAACTTATCAACGTGTGATTGATAAAGCATTTAAGAATCAAATAGGCAGAAATGTAGAGGCCTATGTTGATGATATTGTTATCAAGAGTCATACAGAAGACAACATGCTCAGGGATACTCTTGAAACATTCGAATCATTAAGAAGAGTTAACATGAAGCTAAATCCTAAAAAATGCACTTTCGGTGTAGAAGAAGGAAAATTTTTAGGATATATTGTTACAGAAAGAGGAATTAAGGCTAATCCGAAAAAGATTCAAGCAATTGAAGATATGGTATCTCCTAAAACAAAGAAAGAAGTTCAAAGCTTGAATGGAATATTGGCAGCTTTGACAAGGTTTTTATCAAGAGCAGCATATCGATCACTATCATTTATGAAGGTTTAAAAGAGTTGTTTGAACAAAAAAGATTTTAAATGGACAGAAGAAGCAGAAAAAGCTTTTCAGGATATTAAGCAGCTCTTAAAAAATTTACCTACTTTAACTGCACCAATATAAGGAGAAACATTAATTTTGTATTTGGCTGCTTCCGCAGAGGCCATCAGTTCAGTTTTAATCACAGAACGGAAGGGAGTACAAATGCCTATATATTTCGTTAGTAAAATATTGCAGCAAAGTGAAGTTAACTATCCACCAATTGAAAAATTGGTGTATGCTTTAACACACACAGCTAGACGACTCAGACGTTATTTTCAAGCACATTCAATCCTGGTAATGACAGACCAGCCGATAAAACATATTTTGAGAAATCCAGAGTCATCAGGATGACTAACAAAATGGGCAATTGAATTGGAAGAATATGAAATAAATTTTTCGCCTCGACATGCAGTTAAAGGTCAAATTTTGGCAAATTTTTTATTAGAAACAATAGAAAAGGTCGATCATCCGCAAAACGTTAAAGCTAGCAATCATGTTTGGGAATTACACACTGATGGTGCATCAAGTGAGGAAGGTGTTGGTGCAGGGTTAGTACTTACTAGTCCAGAAGGTGAAGAGCATACGTATGCATTGGGGTTTTGTTTCTATGCATCTAACAATGAAGCAGAATATGAAGCATTACTTTCCGGCCTCCACATAGCGTCAGAAATGGGAATAAAACATTTGCGTGCATATGTTGATTCTCAAATTATAGCACAATAGGTTAATGGAGGGTTTGAAGCAAAAGATGTCTCTATGAAACAGTATTTGCAATTAGTTGAGAAAATCTCAAAAAATTTTGAGTCCTTAGAGGTTGTGCAAATATCAAGAAATAAAAACAAGAAGGCAGATGTTTTGAGCAAATTAGCAACATTAGCATTTGATCATTTGCATAAGAAAGTTTTGGTGGAGGTCTTAAAAGATAAATCGGTTGATGAAAAGGTAGTGGTTGCAACGGTTGAAGAAAGGGAACCATGTTGGATAACCCCCTATGTGAAATATTTGCAGGACGGAACACTGCCAACAGATGCCATGGAAGCAAGATGGATAAGAGTTAGTGCCCCACTTTACGTTTTGGAAAATGGAATACTTTATAGAAAATCCTTCAGTGGACCAAATTTAAGGTGTTTAACACCACAACAAGCAATTGATGTAGTCAAGGAAATGCATGAAGGATTATGTGCACATCATTCTGGTTATAGAACTGTGGTTGGACGGATTATGTGACAAGGGTATTATTGACAGTCAATTAACAAAGATACAGCAGATGTAATTAAGACATGTGATGCCTGCCAGCGGCATGGAACCGTACAACGCTTACCCAAGTATGATTTAATTTCAATATCATCGGCATGTCCATTTTGTAAATGGGAAATTGACATAGTGGGCCCATTCCCAAGAAGTGTAGGAAATGCAAAATTCTTGGTTGTTGCAATTGATTTCTTCAGTAAGTGGGTTGAAGCGAAAGTATTGGCAAAAATAACTAGTGAGAATATAAAGAAATTCGTGTGGAACGATATTGTGTGCAGATATGGATTACCAAATGAAATTGTCAGTAACAACGGTAAACAGTTTGCAGATAACCCCTTCAGAAGTTGGTGTGAAGAGCTAAACATCAAGCAAACATTTACCTCAGTTGCTCACCCACAAGCCAATGGCCAAGTTGAGGTAACAAACAAAGAAATTGTAGCCAGCATAAAGGCTAAGTTGGGTTTGAGTCAGACTAAGTGGGTAGATGAAGTGCCATATGTATTGTGGGCTCACCGCACAATGCCAAAACAGAGCACGGGTGAAACACCATTCAGTTTGGTATATGGCACCGAGGCAGGGATACCAGCTGAAATTCGTGTTCCAACACAAAGGATTTTGGCATTTGATACAGAAAATAATTCATCCATCTTACGTGAAAACTTGAATTTGTTAGAAGAAATGCGAATCATGACTACCATCCGTCAAGTGGATGCAAAACAGAAAATGGCAAAATATTATAATAAACGAGTCAGATATGTGCAATTCAAGGAAGGGGATTTAGTGTTAACAGATAATAAGGCAAGTAGGCAGGAAAAACATGGGAAATTAGGACCATGGAATGCAATGAGTTTAAAGAAATTTTATGCGTAGTATTGCATGTTCAATTAGATTGATCAACTATTTAGAGCATGAGATGCAATCATAAATGTAAAAATTTCTTTAAAGAAATAAGAATTCAAAAAAATTTCTTATGGCATATTATTCATAATTTTTATCCGGCCAATGATTTTAATCAGATGTCACAAAGCTGTGTGTCATCCCTGCCCACAAAAGAGAAGTTTTTTCCTCGGTGGCAGAAGTTCAATCATAAACAAAAGATTGGAATGGCAGCGGGTAACGTAGAAATCCGCTGAACATCCAGGCAATAGAATGTATCTACGACCGTCATGACGTAAAAATTATACAAATAGTATGTAACGACCCTGGAATTTCCAACGTTAATTTATTAATAATTATTATTATTAATACGTGTGATTAAACGAATGTATGTTATTACATTTACATGTTACCATGATTGCCCGTACTTGACTTTTAAGTGCCCGAAACGTCTTTGTGACACCCGGAACTTTCACGAATAATATTTTCAAGTATTATTTACATTCATGATTAAATTTATTAATCATTTTAATTAACTAAGACTATTAGTTAGTTACTTGGGATTTAATTGGCTTAACTTGTTATTATTTGTACTTGGGCTTTATTAGTGTTATGGACTCTTGAACTTGGGCTTCCAAGCCCACCCTACTTATGTTAATGGATAAACTAGCCCATGTTACACTTGTAAGTATTAATTTGAATGGAACTTGTTAGTTAATACTTGAAAGAATCTAGTTAGCTTGTTATCCCCATGCATGACCATCCATTAACCACACTTTTAAGGCTTTACATGTAATAATCTAGTAGACAATTGACTCCCCCTTGACCCCATTTTGGCCGTCAGCCTACTAGTGCACAAGGAGAGTTTTTGGTTTCATTTTTGTGTTACATCTTTCACTTGTTTTCTCTCATTCAAACACTCACAACTTACTACACTTTTCTCTCAAACTTTCCTTTCAACTTTTCTCTCAAGTGTGAGTTCCTTTCAAGCTTCTTTCTCCCTTCTTTTTCTTATTAAAACCGAACCAAAGCACCCTTCGATCATCATCATTTACTTGTTATTACTTATTCTTGTTTAATGTTTGATTACTTGTAGTTACTAGTAATTGTTGTTACTTACTTTCATGTTACAAGAATAAACTTTCTAGTTTGATTCTTCATATTAATCTTGTATTTTCAAGAACATACAAGAACTAACTACCTAGTTATGTTCTACATACATTATGTCAAAAGATTTAAAGTTCTTGTGTTGTAACTCATGCTTGAAGTACATGAAGTGAACTTAAGGTTTACTTTCTAAATCTTTAAAGTATGCAAAACCATGAACTTAATTACTTGTTTACTTAGCTATTTACTTCATTTACTTGCACCTTAATTTCATGATTTATGTTATTATTGGTCAAATGTTACTAGTTAACTTTGATCTCATTAATCTTGAACTAAAAGTTAACTTTGAAAGTTCAAGAACAAACAAATAAGTTTTCTTTAAAAACAACTTTGTATACTTATGCTTGATCTAGACTTTTGGGTCTTGGATCTTCAAGAACTAACTAAAGAACTATGTTCTACATCTTAAGTTCTTGATTAGTTAGTTTATTTTCAATTTTAGAGTTCAATATTTCTATTATAGTTCATGTACGTGTCAAACCTAAGACTTTGATGTAACTTTTGTTCATCAAACTACATGCAACTCTTAAGTGAGTTGTGCTTCATGTCTTAGACTTGAACTAGTGTTATGATGGTCAAGACTTGGTTAAGATGACGTAAACACACCCATGAGTTATACACTTGAAGCTATATGCATCAAGGATGAGAACCATGATGAACATCAAACACCAAGACCACCGGAACCCTTTTAAACTTACTGTTTCTGTCCAAAACTTTCTGACCTGATTCTTCTGGAACAGACCCGTAGACCTGGGCTGTTCTAACCTTGATTTTTAGATAGAACTTTTCGATTAGATAATTTTTCATATAAGACTCGTCTTCATCCGAGTTACGGTTTAGGATTTATGGCCCTCCGATCGTCACTATGTCCTTTAACGTTGTGCAGAAATTTCTGACCTACTCGCACTTAGACCGTCGCCACGGTCAAACGAAGACGAGTTTGCTTCTAGAATTTTTACCACATTAAGGGACTCATATACGGAGCCATGGCCACTGGCCTCACCTTAATTCAGTAAGGGTAGAGGCCGTGGTGACTGACTGAATTCAGACTTTGTTGTAAACTACTTTCATAAACGAAACTTACTTTACGCCTTTTGTTTAATGATGAATGATGATGACCCTTAAGACCTTAATTACATACTTTTAAACCTATTAAGACGATTTACTGACTTAGTACTATTTGCCTTAGGTTGAGGACCTTCGGACCGATTACTTGCACACCTTTTCTGAACCGACTTTACGACTACATTATCATTGTGAGTTATAGCATTCCCTTTTTACTTTAACTTATTTTGGGAACTGAGAATACATGCGGATTTTATGTTTTACATACTAGGCACGATTACTTAAACTTATATATGTGTGGGTTATACAACGGCATAAACATTCCCTTTAGCTCGGTAACGTTTAATCATTGGTTTTTGAACCGTGAACGCGAATCTTAGATATGGATCCATAGGGTTTGACATCCCCACTCGGGCTAGTAGCGCTAGCATTTAACGAGTGTTTAATACTTCGTAAACATTTGCACTTGCCAAGTGTACTTTCAGGGGGTATAAACGTTAAGTTAGTTACCAAGTGCCCACGGTTAACATATACTTTATCATACTGTTTTGAAACGCTCTTTGTAGCACTGAAATCTCGTGGCCTACCTTACATACTGTTATACTTAAACTATAGCTCACCAACCTTTGTGTTGACATTTTTAAGCATGTTTTTCTCAGGTGCTTGAGGTTAGCTTCCGTTGTGTACTAGTCGTGCTGTAGACACCCGCTGCTTAGAGTTGTCATCGCACGAACTACTTTATGTTGCATTCAAACATTTGTACTTTTGAACTATGACTTGTAACGACCATTGTGGTCACATACACCTATTATTTGCTTCTACTTAGTGAAGCATACTTTTGAAATGTAAAACATTTGATGTCGGTTATGACATCACCTTTTTATCGTGAATGCAACTTCTTTAATTACAGCATATAGTACTTAACCTTGTAATGATCCTGTTGTTGATGATTCGTACACGATGGTTTTGTACGGGGCATCACATTTGGTATCAGAGCATTGGTTGTAGGGAATTAGGTTGCATTAGTGAGTCTAAGACCGACCCGAGTAGGATTCACTAATAGGACTAATCTACAACTTGCTAGTTTACTTGTTTCCGCTGAATTTACTGCATGCTACTGCTTACTTTTTCCGCTATATGCCGTATGCTACTACATGATTTCACTACTGCATGATGCTACTTGCTTTCAATTGCATGCTACTTTCATACGAATTACTGTTATTGCCATGCTAGTTACCGTTATACATGATTTAAACTGTTGGCCTATTATTTGCTTGCTTTATGACATACTGACATGGAAAATTTATTTTTCCTTGTTCAGATGTCGGATGTTCCACCTGTTGGCATTTCGGGCAGTACAGACTCAGACCCCGTCGCCCTACCTACTGCTACACCTGCTGCTGCTACTGCCGATACACCGGCCCCGACACCCACTAGTGATCCCGGCGCTTCTACTTCCGGAGCTGGTACTAGTGCACCTGCCCCAGTGTCTGCTCCCGGACCCTCGAGGTCACAGCCCCACATTGGTGGTATTGAGATCCCCGCGGAGTTCGGGGAAGGGCCGTTTCGTAACCACATGCGCACACCTTGCCGACGCACTCCCGACGGATGTTTAGTCGTGATTCCGCCAGGCAGACACATACAGATGTTGGCCGCCTTCGGACGCTTCGGATTACCAGCTCAGCCACCAGTGTCACCACCACACGATTCGGATGACTCATCATCCGCCGATTCTTCATCATCAGACGACTCCAGCGATGATGAGGATCCTGCTGATAGACCTATTCAGGCACCCTCCACCCCACCGAAGAAGCGGTATCGTTTCGACGGCACCGTCATTCCAGGGGTGAATGGAGGTCGTGCTTTTACTAACGCTTTTGGCCATCGTCGTAGGGTTACTGCTCGTAAACGATTTGTGCCATACCCTGCCGACCCACAGATACGTAACGTTCCCCGTTACGTATTGACTATTCCTGGAACCGTACCACCTAGATTTAGATACGGACCACTTACATCTAGGGACGTACCGTCTACATCCGGAGCCGGACCATCTACATCAGCACCACCGGTACCACCCGCCCCACCTGCACCGCCTGCCCCACCAGCTCCCTCTAACGAGGAGCTGATGAGGGAGGTTGAGATCCTCCGAGCTCGAGTCACTGAGCTCAAGGAGCATTTAGCTCGAGGAGCAGTTCACCCGCCTTCACCGTAGGACTTTGTATTTAGATTTCATGATGTAATCTAGATATAGTTTCATGTATTTCATATGTATTGTACGAACTTATTCAGATGTATGAAACTTATTATTATTAATGAATGGAACTTTGCGTTATTTAATTCTTGCACGATGTTCTATTTACATTGCTGTACGATGATTCTGTGGTATTTGTACCTAGATGCATTATTTAGTAACATGTGATGTTTTGATTCAATGTTGGTCACTATATACTGTATTATTACTACTTGCATACTGGATTTTGACTTCAGTCAAAAATTTTGTTTAGAATACCATGGCTAACGGAAGATCCACACCTACCGCCGCCCAGATTGAGGACATGATCAACGAACGGGTCACTGCAGCCCTAGCAGAAAGAAATCTTGAAGCTCCACCGCCACCACCACCGGTTATTCCACCCGTTCGAAATGGGTGTACATACAAGGAATTCCAGAGCTGCAAACCGCATAACTTCAGCGGCACCGAGGGACCAGTTGGTCTCACCAGATGGTTCGAGAAACTTAAATCAGTATTCCGAGTTAGCAACTATTCGGAGGACAATAAGACCAAGTTTGCATCTTGCACGCTATCTGACGGCGCGCTAACGTGGTGGAACACATTAGCTCAAGCGAAAGGTATCGATGAGGTGTATGCTATGCCATGGGAGGAATTCAAGGCGGCTATGATTGATGAGTATTGTCCGAGAACCAAAATTCAGAAGATGGAAATTGAATTCATGCAGTTGAAGGCCGTAGGGAACGACCTTAACAGTTACAATCGTAGGTTTTTGGAGTTAGCACTAATGTGTCCGACCATGGTTACCTCCGAATTCAAGCGCATGGAGAAATACTTCTCGGGACTCCCTAAGTCCATCAAAGGAAATGTCACCTCATCTAAACCACCGAATGTTCCCGAAGCAATGCGCATGGCGCATACTCTCATGAATCAGATTCTTATTGATGAGCCGTAGAAAGCTAAGTTTGAAGCTGGTAGTAGCGAAAAGAGAAAATGGGACAACAACCACAACAACCACAATAACAACAACAACAGGGGGAGAAACTACGATCAAACCCCCGCCAAGAGGCACAACAATGGTGGAAACCCTAATCCCAACAACAACACCAACACCAACCCGAACTACAAAGGAACCTTACCACAATGCAAGCGATGCTACAAACACCACACTGGGTATTGCAATGTTGTCTGTGAGAAGTGCCAACGGGCTGGGCACATCGGGAAGGACTGCAAGGTCACCACTTTGAATGGGAAACCGAACACCAATGGACCAAAGAAGTGCTACGAATGCGGGCAGATGGGCCATTTCAGAAATGCGTGCCCAAACAAGCGAAAAGACGGAGGACCACCGCGAGGTAGAGCTTTTAATGTTAATGCAAGGGATGCACGCGATAACCCCGACTTGGTGACAGGTATATTCACAATCAACAATCTTTTAGCTTCTGTCTTGTTTGATACTAGTGCGGATAGAAGTTATGTATGTAGACATTTTTGCAATAAGATTAATTGGTCATTAGTCCCGTTAAAGGAAAGTATGCTTGTCGAGGTCGCAAATGGAAAACTTGAAAAGGTTGACCATATTAGTCGTGGAGTTGTTATTAACATAGCTGGTGCAGATTTCGAAATTGACTTGATACCTATCAAACTGGGAAGTTTTGACGTGATCGTCGGTATGGATTGGTTGAGCAAGATAAAGGCCGATATTATCTGTGGAGATAAAGCACTTCGCATACCACAGGGAGATGGTGAACCACTGGTTATCTATGGAGAGAGATGTACCTCGAAGTTGAACCTCATTAGTTGCGTGAAAGCGCAAAAGATTATGAAGAAGGGACGCTTTGCTGTCCTAGCGCATGTGAAAGCGGTAGAAACTGAGGTGAAGAGCGTGAACGACGTTCGAATTGTGAACGAATTTTCCGATGTCTTCCCAGAGGAATTGCCTGGATTACCGCTGCAGAGAGCAGTAGAGTTTTAGATTGACTTAGTGCCAGGAGCTGCACCTGTAGCTCGCGCACCTTATAGACTCGCACCTTCCGAGATGCAAGAATTACAGAGTCAACTACAAGAGCTACTTGACCGAGGATTTATCCAACCAAGTTTCTCGCCTTGGGGCGCACCTGTGTTGTTTGTGAAGAAGAAGGATGGATCCTTCCGTATGTGTATCGACTACCGTGAACTCAACAAATTGACAATCAAGAATCGGTATCCTCTTCCACGAATTGACGATCTTTTTGATCAAATACAAGGATCGAGCGTTTATTCAAAGATCGATTTGCGATCCGGATATCACCAGCTGAGGGTGAAGGAAAGTGACGTGATGAAAACTGCATTCAGGACCCGTTATGGTCATTATGAGTTTCTCGTGATGCCATTCGGTTTGACAAATGCACCTGCCATGTTCATGGACCTCATGAATCATGTCTGCAAGCCTTACTTGGACAAGTTTGTTATCGTCTTCATAGATGATATCCTCATCTACTCTAAGAGCGAAGAAGAACATGAGCAACACCTCCGATTAGTACTTGAACTCTTAAGACAAGATCAACTTTATGCCAAATTCTCCAAGTGTGAATTTTGGTTGAAGGAAGTACAATTTTTGGGTCATGTTGTAAGCGACCAGGGTATCAAAGTTGATCCCGCCAAGATTGAAGCCAACAGCAAGTGGGAGACCCCCACTACTCCAACGCATATTCGCCAATTCCTAGGTCTCGCCGGTTATTACCGAAGGTTTATCGAAGGTTTCACTCTGATTGCGCGTCCTTTGACCGCGCTAACTCACGAGGGCAAGAAGTTCATTTGGGAACCCACACACGAATCAGCATTTCAAACTTTGAAGAAGTTAACCTCCGCACCTATTCTATCGCTTCCCGAAGGTAGTGACGATTTCGTTGTTTATTGTGATGCATCGAAGAGTGGTTTTGGTTGTGTACTGATGCAACGATCAAAGGTTATTGCCTATGCCTCCCGCCAATTGAAGATTCACGAGCTGAACTACACTACGCATGATCTTGAACTTGGAGCCGTTGTCTTTGCGCTCAAATTGTGGAGACATTATTTGTATGGAACTAAGAGCACTATATTCACCGATCACAAGAGTCTCCAGCACATCTTCGATCAAAAGCAACTGAATATGAGATAGCGTCGATGGATCGAGACGCTCAACGACTACGATTGTGAACTCCGTTATCACCCTGGCAAGGCCAATGTTGTAGCTGACGCTTTAAGCCGAAAGGAGAGGACGACACCTCTTCGTGTTAGGGCTCTGAACATCACCATCCATTCGAACCTCAACAGCCAGATCAGAGTAGCCCAAGTTGAGGCTCTCAAGGAGGAGAATATATCCCATGAACATTTGAACATACTTGTCTCTCGATTCGAGGTTAGGGAGTCTAGACTCCGATGTTATGCCGGAAGAATTTGGGTACCTTATTATGGAGATCTACGAAACCTGATACTTGATGAAGCACACAAATCGAGATATTCGATTCACCCCGGTGCGGGCAAGATGTACCACGACCTTAAAGAACAGTATTGGTGGCCGAATCTCAAGAAGGACGTTGCAACTTATGTTGGGAAGTGTTTGACTTGTTCGAAAGCTAAGGCCGAACATCAGAGACCTTCTGGATTACTTCAGCAACCGGAGATCCCACAATGGAAGTGGGAAAGGATCACAATGGATTTTATCACCAAGCTGCCAAAGACGATGGGCGGATACGATACCATTTGGGTTATTGTTGACCGCCTCACCAAATCTGCACACTTCCTAGCGATGAAGGAAACTGATACAATGGAAAGACTTGCTCAATTATACATTAAGGAGGTTGTATCTCGTCATGGTGTACCTTTATCGATCATCTCCGATCACGATCCCCGTTTTGCTTCTAGATTTTGGCGTTCTTTGCAAGAATCCATGGGAACTCGTCTCGACATGAGTACCGCTTATCATCCTCAGACTGACGGGCAAAGTGAACGAACGATTCAGACCTTGGAGGACATGCTGCGTGCATGTGTCATTGATTTTGGAAAGGCCTGGGAAAGACATTTGCCACTCGCCGAATTCTCGTACAACAACAGTTATCACTCTAGCATTAATGCTGCACCTTTTGAAGAATTGTATGGCCGTAAGTGCCAATCTCCTATTTGTTGGGCCGAAGTAGGCGAAAAGCAAATCACCAGACCCGAGGTAGTCCACGAAACCACGGAGAAGATTGCTCAGATTCAAGCTAGACTTAAGACTGCCCGTAATCGCCAAAAGAGTTATGCCGATCTTAAACATAAGGACTTTGAATTCAACGTTGGAGACCGTGTTATGTTGAAGGTTGCACCTTGGAAGGGTGTGATCCATTTTGGAAAACGTGGAAAGTTAAACCCACGATACATTGGTCCTTTCGAAATCTTGGAACGTGTTGGACCCGTTGCTTACCGTTTGGATCTACCAGCACAATTGAGCTCAGTTCATCCTACCTTCCATGTGTCAAACTTGAATAAGTGTCTTGCTGCACCTGAACTTATCATACCACTGGAAGAACTTACAATTGATGACAAACTCCACTTTGTGGAGGAACCTGTTGAAATTATGGATTGTGAGATCAAAACTTTGAAACGCAACAAGATTCCAATCGTCCGAGTACAATGGAATGCCAAACGAGGACCTGAGTTTACCTGGGAGCGAGAGGAGCAAATGATGCGAAAGTATGCTCACCTTTTCCCGACTCCTCCATCTACCTCAGCTTAAATTTCGGGACGAAATTTTCTTTAACAGGTGGGTAATGTAACGACCCTGGAATTTCCAACGTTAATTTATTAATAATTATTATTATTAATACGTGTGATTAAACGAATGTATGTTATTACATTTACATGTTACCATGATTGCCTGTACTTGACTTTTAAGTGCCCGAAACGTCTTTGTGACACCCGGAACTTTCACGAATAATATTTTCAAGTATTATTTACATTCATGATTAAATTTATTAATCATTTTAATTAACTAAGACTATTAGTTAGTTACTTGGGCTTTAATTGGCTTAACTTGTTATTAATTGTACTTGGGCTTTATTAGTGTTATGGACTCTTGAACTTGGGCTTCCAAGCCCACCCTACTTATGTTAATGGATAAACTAGCCTATGTTACACTTGTAAGTATTAATTTGAATGGAACTTGTTAGTTAATACTTGAAAGAATCTAGTTAGCTTGTTATCCCCATGCATGACCATCCATTAACCACACTTTTAAGGCTTTACATGTAATAATCTAGTCGACAATTGACTCCCCCTTGACCCCATTTTGGCCGTCGGCCTACTAGTGCACAAGGAGAGTTTTTGGTTTCATTTTTGTGTTACATCTTTCACTTGTTTTCTCTCATTCAAACACTCACAACTTACTACACTTTTCTCTCAAACTTTCCTTTCAACTTTTCTCTCAAGTGTGAGTTCCTTTCAAGCTTCTTTCTCCCTTCTTTTTCTTGTTAAAACGAACCAAAGCACCCTTCAATCATCATCATTTACTTGTTATTACTTATTCTTGTTTAATGTTTGATTACTTGTAGTTACTAGTAATTGTTGTTACTTACTTTCATGTTACAAGAATAAACTTTCTAGTTTGATTCTTCATATTAATCTTGTATTTTCAAGAACATACAAGAACTAACTACCTAGTTATGTTCTACATACATTATGTCAAAAGATTTAAAGTTCTTGTGTAGTAACTCATGCTTGAAGTACATGAAGTGAACTTAAGGTTTACTTTCTAAATCTTTAAAGTATGCAAACCATGAACTTAATTACTTGTTTACTTAGCTATTTACTTCATTTACTTGCACTTTAATTTCATGATTTATGTTATTATTGGTCAAATGTTACTAGTTAACTTTGATCTCATTAATCTTGAACTAAAAGTTAACTTTGAAAGTTCAAGAACACACAAATAAGTTTTCTTTAAAAACAACTTTGTATACTTATGCTTGATCTAGACTTTTGGGTCTTGGATCTTCAAGCTCTAACTAAAGAACTATGTTCTACATCTTAAGATCTTGATTAGTTAGTTTATTTTCAAGTTTAGAGTTCAATATTTCTATTATAGTTCATGTAAGTGTCAAACCTAAGACTTTGATGTAACTTTGGTTCATCAAACTACATGCAACTCTTAAGTGAGTTGTGCTTCATATCTTAGACTTGCACTAGTGTTATGATGGTCAAGACTTGGTTAAGATGATGTAAACACACCCATGAGTTGTACACTTGAAGCTATATGCATCAAGGATAAGAACCATGATGAACATCAAACACCAAGACCACCGGAACCCTTTTAAACTTACTGTTTCTGTCCAAAACTTTCTGACCTGATGCTTCTGGAACATACCAGTAGACCTGGGCTGTTCTAACCTTTATTTTTAGATAGAACTTTTCGATTAGATAATTTTTCATATAAGACTCGTCTTCATCCGAGTTACGGTTTAGGATTTATGGCCCTCCGATCGTCACTATGTCCTTTAACGTTGTGCAGAAATTTCTGACATACTCGCACTTAGACCATCGCCACGGTCAAACGAAGACGATTTTGCCTCTGGAATTTTTACCACACATAAGGGACTCATAGACGGAGCCATGGCCACTGGCCTCACCTTAATTCAGTAAGGGTAGAGGCCGTGGTGACTGACTGAAGTCAGACTTTGTTGTAAACTACTTTCATAAACGAAACTTACTTTACGCCTTTTGTTTAATGATGAATGATGATGACCCTTAAGACCTTAATTACATACTTTTAAACCTATTAAGACGATTTACTGACTTAGTACTATTTGCCTTAGGTTGGGGACCTTCGGACCGATTACTAGCACACCTTTTCCGAACGGACTTTACGACTACATTATCATTGTGAGTTATAGCATTCCCTTTTTACTTTAACTTATTTTGGGAACTGAGAATACATGCGGATTTTATGTTTTACATACTAGGCACGAGTACTTAAACTTATATATGTGTGGGTTATACAATGGCATAAACATTCCCTTTAGCTCGGTAACGTTTAATCATTGGTTTTTGAACCGTGAACGCGAATCTTAGATATGGATCCATAGGGTTTGACATCCCCACTCGGGCTAGTAGCACTAGCATTTAACGAGTGTTTAATACTTCGTAAACATACGCACTTGCCAAGTGTACTTTCAGGGGGTATAAACGTTAAGTTAGTTACCAAGTGCCCACGGTTAACATATACTTTATCATACTGTTTTGAAACGCTCTTTGTAGCACTGAAATCTCGTGGCCTACCTTACATACTGTTATACTTAAACTATAGCTTACCAACCTTTGTGTTGACGTTTTTAAGCATGTTTTTCTCAGGTGCTTGAGGTTAGCTTCCGCTGTGTACTAGTCGTGATGTAGACACCCGCTGCTTAGAGTTGTCATCGCATGAACTACTTTATTTTGCATTCAAACATTCGTACTTTTGAACTATGACTTGTAACGACCATTGTGGTCACATACACCTATCATTTGCTTCTACTTAGTGAAGCATGCTTTTGAAATGTACATTTGATGTCGGTTATGACATCACCTTTTTATCATGAATGCAACTTCTTTAATTACAGCATATAGTACTTAACCTTGTAATGATCCTGTTGTTGATGATTCGTACATGATGGTTTTGTACGGGGCATCACATAGTATATGACTAGTCATAATTTTGATTGTTCAAATCAAACATATAAAGCTTTGAAAAAATCATCAGCAAAGTAAAAAACTTTATATACATTACATAATTAACAGATAACACAAGCAATACAGATTACAACTTCAAATTTAAAACATCGTCTACCGATGTAGCAGCATTACTACACAAATTCTCTCATTCAGGAAAAGACAGATGTTCTATTTCATCACCAAGCACTTTAAGTCTATCTTCTGCATCTGGCTTCAACTGAGATATAAGAGACTCTGGCAAAGACTTTGGAAAGTCAGCTATATCATTTTTAAACCTCTCAAGAAACCGTATCCGGTCAGCGTCCAGCGCAACAGTTATAAATTCATTGAACGGCTTAGTTAACTTCTCAGAAGTAAAGGCACTCTTCACAATTTTCGGAACACCTTCAATCAGATGCCTAGTTTCATTCTGGCTTGATCCCAATTGTTCTCTTAATGATGATTCAGATTGAGTTAATGTTCCAAGCTTGTGAAGATACCATTTTTCTTTTGTGGCCAATTCAACATACCGAGCCTCAGCAACATTCTTTGCAGCAATAGCAGCATCTAACTCAAGCTCTGTAGCTTTCAGGGCCTCTGTGTTTTTCTAAATTTTTTTAGACTTCTCACAATGCACTTGGTCAGAACGCTCTAAACGCCTCAGATTATTGAATTCAGATGCAATATTCCAGATAATGCCTTGTGCTTTACATTTTCGGGCGTCACCATCAGATAAACCCTCAAAAAAGTTAATAAGTGAAGGAGACAGCATGGCTTCGAGATACTTCATAAATTCCTCATAGCTACTAGGGGGACCAGCTAATAGGGATGTCAACCCAGCAGTATCTAAATTAGGAATACTAATTTGAGAACTGCTCTCCCCTATTCTGTTACGCTGAGCGGGAGGCGGAAGAGTAAGTTTCTTCTGTGCTTCTTCCTTCACTGCCAAGGTTGAATTAAAATAACAGTTGTTATTTAAGAAGTTTTTCCAATCCAGAAAAGAAGATTCACAATTCAATATTGCATATTTATCAGGATCAACATTATAATAGCCACCATTGCTGGGCATATGCAAAAAGCAATAAAGTTTTTCTTCTGCTATTGATTCAAAAGAGAGGTTACCAGCAACACGACGTTTCCTCGAATTTGATCGATTTAAAGGAACATCATCATCATCCTCAAGCTCATTTTCACACAAACTATTCTCGACCATCTCATCAACCAATTTTTCAGATCTAAATTGCAGTTCATTAAATCTGGTGTAACACAGGGCGGCGAGCGGAGTAATCACTAAAAAGTATAAGTATACAGTAATTATTATACATATAATAACAATAGATAACCAAATTCTAATCATATTATACCTTTGTTTTTCATCATAACAATGGCACAGCCACGTGTTTCTGCATCCCATTCAGCGTTGAGGGAACATAAAGAGAGCATATGTTCTGGATATTGACGATTTGAAATCTTCTCTTTTTTAATGGTATTTAACAATTTTCGTTCATCAGGAGTTATCCTCGGATGCATAACTTTAGGAGGATCAAGTGCGGTACGCCAATAACGAGCTTTCAAGCAATCATTGGGAATAACTTCGCTGTTAACAAAGAAAAAAGTACTCTGCCAATTTTCATTGGTATCACCAGAATTAAGCAAAAATCCATCCAAAGTAAGACAAAACCATCCTTTATCAAAAGGTTTTATGGTTGCAAAATTAGAAAAAAGACGCACAGAAGGGGTAATATCTCGAGCCCTGCAGTACATCTCAAACAGCATGATTTTACGAATGGACATAGGCTCAAATTGCCCAACACTAACACCATAGAAGCAACAGACGTCTAAGAAGAATTTTGTAAAAGGAATTCGCAGATGAGAAAAATATAGAGATCGAATATAAATGGCAACCTTTCCAGAAGGAGGACGAGAGGCACGATCATGTGGACCTGGAATAACAGCATCGGCCTCAAAAAATTTGGGGAATGCAATTCTGACGCGATCAAGATAGATTGAGGAGATTCTGCTTGGAATATCTTCAACATTATGGATAGCCGTTGATGGTTCGTTAAAAACAGAATTCTTAATAAATATTTTAAGGTACATGAAGAGAAGTAAATTCGAGATGAAGTAAATGCAAAGCAGAAAAATTCGGGTTTTAAATAGCAAAGTGGAAGATGAATAGTTGGAGGTTAATCGTATGGATGATATGATGCCACGTGTTCATTGAGTAAATATGCGGGAAAAGAAAAAAACATTGGAAAATGAAATTCAAAGTAAAAAAAGCGGAACTATTTGCAGACAATGATTAAAAAATTATTGACATGGCAGAAAAAGTTCGGCTGCAGCAGGTTCTTGTTCCCGAGGAAAAAGGCATTACTTATTTTTAGTTTAATGACTTTATTTTTTACAAAAATAAAGACATTAAACTGAGGGGACTTAATGGTGTATCCTAGGGGATACACGCATAAAACACCATTTTCATACAGAAAAATTGATCATATAGCACAAAAGATAATTAAATTTAGCGGTGTTCAGTATTTACCGCCCAGCGTACAGCAGGCCACCCAGCGCCAAGCGTAAGCCCTGCAGGCAGCTTCTATGCATAAGCACTTTAACTCAGCGCGTGAACGGCACGCAGCCACGTCAGCACACGCCACCGATATTCCGGATACTTCACGTAACAGAACCATTCAGTGATTGACAGGTGTATCCCGTGAATTTTGAACATTCTGTGCCTATAAATAGACCCCTTGAGTCACCACATTTGATCATTCATTCTGATCTGAACTTTAGTCAGAGAGAAGTACACTTTCTCTCTCACACAGTTCTTTCTCACTCTAAAATAACATTAGCCGCTTAGCATAAGTACGCTTGACGGATCATTACAGATTGATTGAGGCCACCCCACAGATATTACATCTGTGTTCCGGGTCTGCAGAGATTATTTCTCGAGGGCAAACAACAATCAACAGTATACGCCACACGCTGAGCAGCTATTGTCTTGTACTGGTACCTTACAGCCACTATACTGAAAATCGTACCAACAATTTGCATGCTCCTAGCTCCAGTTATACTCATTTTAAAACGGATTTCGTGCAATGTGTATTGTTAATGCGATTATGTGCTTCGTGCTAAGGACATAACTTTGAACTTGTGAATGGATGTAGGTTGTATACTGATCATTAACATGTCATAAGTGAAACTTGATTGTCATATGCTCATTTGTGTCTTAGTTGCACACTACTTAACATGCGGTATGACAACGAAATCAGAAATCGATAAAACTTGAAACTGAAACTGAAATGAACGATATGAACCAAGTTTGACTATTTGACCAACATTGACATGAAACTACTTGTGTGTTGACTTTGGTTGACCACTTTGACCAAGTTTGACTTTTGTTTGACCTTGGTTGACTTTGTTTGACTTGCATGAACTAGTTGATTATGTGTTGACTTTTACATTGAAATGCGTCGGTCTGAGCAATAGGACAACTTACTCTATGAAATAACTATTGTATAAGATACAACTATTGACCAACCTAAATACATATATCTAGGTTGCATTACTCGGCCATAAACCATACAAGCTGGTTTTGCTTACTTTTTTTACAGAGATTTTCAAAGGTGAGTGTACAGTCCCGCTTTTTACATATTTTCTGGGATGAGAATAAATGCTGGTTACATTTACATCTTTACAAATGCTTTTACTTTTGACACGAGTACTATTATACATGTTGAGTTATTGTTCATGAAGCTCCTAGCTTAAATACTTTAATTACCTTCGGGTAAGCACAATTTAGATGGACGGATCCGTTAGGTTAGACAAACCTCACCCTACTATAATTGTGGTGCATTTACTTTGAACTTTATGTACACTCGAACAAGTGTATACGATATACGGGGTAAAGGATAAGTGTAGTAACATACTATACGCAGGTCTTTAGCTAGTACTCAAGTTCTCACAGATGTATGTACATTTTTGCAACGCTTGGGTTGTGCTTATTGAAATCTCGTGGTCAAATGCAAATGAACTATTTTCTGAATACTATTTTTCAAATACTATTTTATATTACTTAAACCTGTAGATTCACCAACATATTTGTTGACCTGTTTTTGCGTGTTTGTTCTCAGGTCCATAAGAGGTACTAGCTTCCGTTGTTTTCTTGGTGCATGGTCTGGCTGTGGAGTCAGCATGATTTATTTAAAGACAGTAATTATTTTCACATTTAAACTTTTACACTTGTTAAATACTGTTGGCTTGTGGTTACGATCACATAAGTATTTCATTTTGGTTAATGACTTATGTTTTAAAGTCATCTGTTTTTAATAAAATTAAATGCGAATGCTTTTGAAACGTCTCATTTAGAGTGCGTAACTGTTACTGTGGGACCTATAATTAACACGCCATCAAATGGGAATTTGGTAGGGTGTTATAGTACTCATGCGCCTCATCATATGCTGCAATTAAGGCTAATTTGGCTTGAAACTTGGGCCAAGGGGTTTAGAGATGGGCTAGGCTGATTTTATCAAGGAAAAAGGAGTTTTGGACTTTTAATTTGGCTAGTTAAATTGTATGGACTAAGTCCCTACAAGTCTAGCAACTAAACGGTTCACACTCGGTAGTATCTAACGGTCTTTAACGACCGTCAGGTTCTAATCGAACATATTAGGAATAGGAATTTTTAAAATAACATAAGCTAAAATAAATATGAAAAATAATATTTAGTAATGAACAGTAACATAGGAATGTTATTACCTCCAAGCATGACTCAAAAGTTGGTTAACGTTCATTAAGTTTCATTGTAAAATTAAGAATAGAATTTCTTACCACCAAGGTTATCACGTAAATATTACAAATATCATTTATTGATAAATACATAAGAATGTTATTTATAATCGTCGGAAGAATATATATATATGTATATATATATGTGTATGTATATATATATGTAACGGTGTTTAGCAGAATAAACCAATAACTATCGATCGTCAAATAATTAACGGAAAATATAAAGGAATAAGTAGGGTTGTTACATCAACTCTTTGGGTATAAAATGAGTTTATCCCACATTGGTAGAAGGAAGAAAGTGTGGGTGACTTACTTGATTATAAAGGGAATTGATATATCCAACAACATTTATGATAGTTCCATCTAAATTACTTAAGTTATCCTTATATGATGTATTAGTTAAATTTCTTATCATAATTTATTGAAGGATATTATTGGGAAAAGACATGAAATAATGAAAATAATGGTGGATGAAATAAAATGGGAAGTGGAAATATCACCTCCTGGTTATAAGAGGATGTCATGGACATACTTCCAACTTGCACCAATTAATACTCGTAAATATTTGATTATTTATTTCTTTCTTACACTTGTTTGAGAGTTGAATTAGTCAAATATTTTGGAGAATGTAGTTGGCTTAAGAGAGTCGTATGTGTCATTGTAACTATTTGTGATATCGTGAACTTCTCTTTGAGAGCCCGTGCTATTTCTTCGATTTTGGAATTTTCCACGTTAAATTCTTGTGTATTTATTTCTTTACTGCTTTTCATTAGTCGTGTGTTGGGAATTAGATAGAACATTTTCTCAATAGTTTGTTCAGATCTAATTTATATGCAATAACCTACAAGTATTTGCAAATGAATAATCAAATTTGTAATACATGTAACTAATCACGTGAAAAGTTTTACACTTACGTGGTCTATTTCCTTTTGATTATAGTTATTGTGTATTTTGACCCGCAGTAACTGTTTGAACCGTTTGTCACCATGACTCATTTGGCCCCTTTCCTTTTTAATATTATGCTCGCCTTTACTTTGTGTATATGCCTCAAAAAGGGAGTCCATTCATGGACTATTTAAAAATTGAGTTTTTATTTGTCTTTTTTTTTTTTTTTTTTTTTTAAAGGTGTTCACCAGGTAAATATTGTTAGAAATGCGCAATTACAAAAATGTCAACGAACAAATAAACTCAAAAACAGGGGAAATTATAACACCCCGAATTCTGAATTTGGCAAGCGTTGCGTCGCGACGAGTGCTTGTCGTGTCACGACCATAGCGCGGGCAGAACTGTGTTGTTCTACAAATTATTTTATTTCGGGGACTTATATGCAATTATGCACATGATGGGTTTTTAACACCCAAGACTGATTTTTGGGCAGATTCATCCTCATCCTCACCCGCGCAACTCACTTAGAGAGAGAGATAAGAAGAAGAGCTAGAGAGAGAAAGCTCAAAATAGTGAAGAAGATGGTGATGCATGCTCAAATTGGAGATCATCTTGGTGTGTCTAGACACTAGACTTCTCTTTGGTTCTTGTGGTAAGCCTTATTTCAAATTTATTGTTTAATTTAGGGTTGGTGTTGAGATTGTGTTAGTAATGACTTATAAACCCTAATTCCTTTTGAATTTGGGGGTTTTGGCGTAAGTCTGGGTGTGTAAACCCTAGTGTTGTTACCTAGGGTTTGGATGATGAATTTTGGGAGAATTAGTCATGATTTTGGGAAGTAATCACTAGTTAACTTGTTGGTGAATGTTTGGGATGTTCATAACAACATGTTTGTGAGTCAAAATTTGGTGTTGACTTTGATTTGGGTCAAAACTAGTGTTTAACACATTGTTGGTGGATTAAGTACTTAAGTACTTGGTTTATGTTGTAAATTGGTAAATTGGTGCCTAATCACTAGTCATTAGTGATTATGGGTTGTTTTGGCTCGATTTTGCGTCATTAGGTGCAAATGGGTCGCTTTTGCACTTAAGGGTTATTTGGGGTGTCTTGGTGTCCAACTAGTGTGCTTGCTAGTTTGGGTTAAATTATCACTCATAGTGATAATGGGTTGTGCTTGTTTTGGCTAAGTTAGTGAATATGAGTCGGGACCTAGGTTTGGTCGATTTTGAAGTCGTGTACAACTTGGGCTAAATTGTACTGTGTGGTGTGGGTCGAATTACCACACGAAGTGATAATTGGCTTATGCTCATAAGGTTTTAAATGGGCGGGTTTGACGAGCAAGGTGTGATCCCTCTGCTAAAGGATGTGTGTCAGATTCTATTTTAGAGAATTGATATTTATGTGTATATTGTGCCTATGTGTAATATAGGTGGTTTCTTGATTGGTCGTGATGGTGGTGTTTGCACATATATGTGATTCGCGTGGGATCCAAGGTGAGTGAAGTATTTACATGTGCATGTATATCAGTTGTTTTCTTATAGGTGAAGTGGCGAGTGACACTAGGCGAAATAATTCACTCTTCATTGGATACATGATATGTGGTGAGTGACATTCGGTTGTGAAGGTTCACTCTTTGTTGGCCACTTGGTGCAAAGTGACAAGTGTTATCCGTAAGGATTCGCTTTTGTCGGCCACTTTTTCATGTGTGTTGTGTGGCGAGTGTTATTCACTCTTCGGCGGTCACACAGTGCGTTGGGATGTGGGGAGTGTCACTTAATGGATGCATTGTGTGTACGTGGCGGTGCCATTTGGAAGGCGCCTTTGTTGGCCTCGTGCATGATTAGATCGTGACAACCCGAAAATTTCCGACCAAATTTAAACTTTATCTTTACCTTATTCTGACACGACAAGCAAAGCTTGTTAAATTGAATCTCAAGGATTTTAAACTATGTTCATACATTCTTTTAACCTCGACCAAATTCCGACGATTCACGAACCACTATATATATATATATATATATATATATATATATATATATATATATATATATATATATATATATATATATATATATATATATATATATATATATATATATTATAACTTGAGAATATTAACAAGGTATTTAAACGTATAATACTTTACAATGAACGTATCTGCTTCAATATGTTTATCGATGGAATTATAAGATAATATCAAATGATTGAGTTATCAAGATTCATTATGATACGATTTACATGTCTCTATTGAGAGGTCCACTTTGAATTAGGAAACATTTTCTTTTAACGGTATTCGGAATAAATGGTAAAGTGATTACAAGTAAGAACAAAGTGTCACTTAACAAGAATTAGATAAAAGTTAGTGGAGATTCCTATTTAATTTTCAATTCATGCTTTACAACATTTTCCTCGTGATTTTTATAAGATAACTATTTTAACTTTCATCTTAAAGATGGAACGTGTAATGTAAATAACTTAGACGTCGAATATCGTCATTTTACATTAAGATGATTTCATATGTTTATCTAACCTTTAGACTTTATCCCACGCCTCGTCATCAAACGGTAATTTAAAAACTTGAAACCTATTAAGAGTATATTTAATCTTATTTTTCTAAAACGTTTTACGATATAACAACTTCTACTATTATAACCTTTTTAGTAAAATGATTCTTAAATATATTTAGTTTTGGTAAACAAAGTTTTTATATTTATTTAATATTGTTTTAGACGTACAAAAACATTTTTTTTTTGTTTAAAAAGAACTTTATTATTAAAACGTTTTATAAGATAATTTGCTCATAAGTTTTAAAGAACTTAATTAAAGATTTGAATTATAAATTTTATACACATATATATATATATATATATATATATATATATATATATATATATATATATATATATATATATATTGTTTCGAAAACGTAAGCGTGATACGACATAATATTTTCGATTACTTAAACGATTTTTAAAATGAACTTTGAAAAAAACTAAACGTTATATTATTAAATAGATATTTTAATTATATATAAGATGTACAAAATTATATTTTTAATAAGAATATATATATATATATATATATATATATATATATATATATATATATATATATATATATATATATATATATATATATATATATATATATATATATATACATGCGTCGATTTTTAGCAATGGGCTGGTCTTCAGAACGTCTAGAGATTGCGATTGTTGCTTCTCTGCTAGACTGTTGTCACTCAGCATGGATTTTAGCTTCTCGATTACTTGTTTCTCGACGTCAGCTGAGATCATTTTGGTGATCATGTCGGTGTCGTTTTGGGATGATCCGATGCCACTTGATCTACCAGTTTTGAGACCAAGCGTGCCGAGTTTCATTCTATCTCCACCGAGCGGTGATCCCTCGTGTGTATCCTTATCGTCATTCGATACATTCATCTCGTCTCCAAACGCGTCTCCAGAATGAATGTGAGCGATTGACTGCTTTTGAGGTTGAGGAGGTTCCACCAGTGGTGAGCTTCCCTTGTTCAAAGGTGGCTGAACATCGTCGTTCGTACCTTTCTTGCTTGCCGTTTCGCTACTTGGTTTCAGTGTGTTGTTTGTACCTTTAGGTGGCGCCATTTGATCAAACCAAAATCGTTATGTGTTAATGGATTTCGGGTTTGATTGCTTAATTTGGGAAAAAGAGTAGGTTGATTGTTTTAACTCCAATAATTGTGTAAACCCTGATTTGAAATCTGGATTCCAAGGGCGTAAAACAACCAATTGAATTAACCTTATTTGATCGGAATCAAATAAGTTAATATCTTAGCATGGATTAACTCGGATGGTGGTCGGAGCACCGATCGGAATTAAGTTGACGACTGGAGTGACGTTGTCGCCATTGATTTTGGCATAGTAACGTTTATGCATCCAGTGTTCCCCAAATGAAGGATTTCACTTGTGTATTATAGATGTTATGGAGGGAATGATGACGTGGCACATGTCCCTTTCATGGTTATAACAAACTTGGTCGATCCCGAGGGGTGACGTGCACCTGTCCCTTTCATGGGGAATAACAGATCCTAACAAACTTCCCTAGATTTGCGGGCTGACGTGGCATGCAACTTGCTTGCATGCTTGTTCCGTTATCAGGTGATCATTCCGAGACATAGCGTCTTTTCCGGGGTAGTGCACCTTCTCCAGGATAGTGAACTTTCTCCGGGACAGAGTGCTTGTCCCGGGAGAATATCTTCGTGTCTGGTTGGAATGCCGTGACGGTACTGACGGCATGTTGATTCCAGTTAGGGCATCACGGTGCTCTCAGTCTAGCCGGGTGGACGCTTGATTATGATGACTGGTTTCGCGACGCTTGATTATGATTGTAATGACCGGCTGTATGATACCGCTTGCATGTATGTCATCCAGGTTCTTAGCTTTGCCATTTGTCCGTCATGATGGAATATCTGGGAAGACGTCAGATGATGAGAAAAGGAGTTGGCATTCCGAGATGCGTAGTGCCGGGCGTAGTTTTTCCAAGATGCTTGCCTATTTTGAGACGGATCATTATGCGTATCATTATATATTATGATTCATTCGAAACGTCACACCTACTAAATCTAGATAATTATTCGCTTGACTTGAAGTTGGGAAGAGAAAACAAAATCACGGAACTCCAAAATATAAGAGAAAATATAAAGCCCAACAACAACACAGAAATTACAAACCGTGTATATCAATGTGTATAGCAATATAAAGACACGGGATAATTATAAATACAACAGTCCCAAGAGCGAAGTAGAAGTAAACAGATTCCTCTGGCAGGAGTTGGAATAGAAGGATGATTGTTGCGATTGTCAGAAAAGGACAAGGATCAGAACTGGATTAAGCATTTTTACAATCTTTAGAAGTATTGATTAAAGAAGAAAGTATAGGAATGGTGAGAATAATGAACCGAAAAAGGTCAATTTATAATGAAATTATCAAACAGAGCAATCGAGGCAAATCATCGCATTTAATTAAAGAGATATTAATTTCCTTAAATCCCGAAGAATCATATCTTATAGATTTCAAAGATTTTCTTTAAAATCCCTTGAATTCCGGAATTCAAACGTGACTACGTCAAAGGTTACGGCGAACCTTTGTTTCACTCATTTCACTATTATGCGATAGCTTCACTCATACTCTTCAAGTAATCGAATTGTTTTATCCATATTACTCAATGGTGATAAAACTCTATTTATCAACTCATATTCGTCATGAAAACATTTTTAGTATTAGCCATGACGACCTCGATCAAATTTCGGGACAAAATTTCTTTAACGGGTAGGTACTGTAGCGACCCAGAAAATTTTGACTAATTTTAAATCAAACTCTAGATACGATTTTGTATTTTTGACACGATAAAAAAAGTCCGTTAGGTTGAGTCTGAAAAATTTCAAACTGTTTCATATATTCATTTGACTTTCGACCATTCCTGACGATTCACGAACAACTATTTGTAAATAAATATGTGTGTATATATATAAATAACAATTGGAAGTATAATTTGAAATATTAAATGTTGTTGTAATAAAATATGATATTATAATAATTATTATTTAAAACATATCTATATATACATAAAAGTATATTAAAAATAAATATTAAATAATTGTAATACTCGTTTGATGTTCCGATTGATATTAGACAAGTCTAAATTCAAACTTATATAATTTTAAAATAAACGGTGATCCGAAAATAAGTTATATGAATCATAGGTCTATTAACAATATATTTAGAAGCTAAATTATAAATTTTAACACTTTTAATATTTTACTTGGGATCGAGCGCGGACAGTGATGTAATTTTTATTTAGTAGTTAATAACCAAATCTTATACCATAATGACTAGAATAATTAAATATAATTAATGTAAAAATTTGGGGTTTTTCTGAACACTTTTATCCGCCACTGATCAACAACGGAGTACGAAATCCTATTCCTATTAAAACTGTCGGTAGCAAGAAACAAAATGAAGGCTGCTATATTATTTCCTTTTAATTAAATAATGATTTCTGTTTCTTTTTCAATCCACTTGCACGTTTTAATTTTTGATTCACTTGTTTACTAACAATAATATTATATAGATACATATATATCAACTTGTGTACTATGTTTGTCTTCCTATTTTCTCCACTATCTAATATAGTCTATATATCTATATACATACACACCTACAAATGCAACAAATGCATAGAAAAACATGTAACCCATCAACCCTCTTCACCATTACGAAAACAACCATCTTTCTTTCTATTTTCTATTCTACTATACCCTACCTATAACATTTGCTCCAATTATTTCTATGTTGTTTGATAAACAAACATCAACACACCCATTTCTTTATTTACATATATACATATATGATTAGTTATATAACGGATCACCTTGCTCGATTAAACTACAACCTCATAAACACCGGTTACCCTCACCACCCTAAACCACCTTCGCATTTGATCCGTTACAAGATTCAAGTACACGACTATCTTGTAAGGATTTGGCTACGTTGGCATTTAGTATTCCAATGAAGAAACAGTAAACGACTTGCAATATGAATTCGGAGAACAAATGGTATTTTTATATATCTCTCTCTTCTTCCCTCTCTTTCCCCGTAAACACAACAAACCTCTCTTGATCTTTACAATTATACATATATGTATATGTATCTAGCTGTACGAGTAGCAAAGAAGGAAAATCAACAAACCAACGTTACCATCATCAAACCATAATCAAAACTGTAACTGTCGCTATTCCGTTTATGTTAAAACCAAACCCACTTAAACCGCCATCTTCGGTTCTTTTCCTGTTTCTTTACTCTCTATTTCACATTCGAATACTCAAAGTAATCCCCGCTTATGTAAACGTGATATTGGGCTCACTTGGGGGAATTATAGAAGCGCCTTGTCTCCAACCCATCGATGTCATGAAGACCCATTTACAACTGGATCGAATGGGTGCTTACAAGGGTCCAATCCATTGTGCTCGTTTAATTATCCGTGAAGAAGGTCTACTTGATCTTAGGGCTGGAGCTGCACCAACTGTGATGCACAACGATACAAACCAAGCAGTCATGTTCACAGCTAAAAATACTTTCGATAAATTATTATGGAGAAAACGTGAAGACGATGAAACGTGATTTAAATGATGAAAAAGAAGGATGATGATGAACAGTCTTGTTTCAATTGAACCACCTGCAAATTTTTATGTTTCTGTTCGATCCTCAACCCAAAAGATGGCTATTATTAGTGTTTCTGTTTCACTGAAATGTATTGCCTGTTTACTGCTAGAACGAGTCACAAAAACTACCATCACTTACTATTTTCATTCATGTTTCCTATTTATGTTGGAAAGCCAATCCAACACTATCATCATCTTTTAATTTTTCTTTCTTTTGATCCATCGTTATCATCATCTTCACTAATCACACCATCACCTTCACCCTACATCATCACCATCGACAAACCCTTTAACTGATAAATGTTGTTCTAAGGAAAAGAAAAGAGAGAACGATCGAGGAACTGCTATTGCTACACGTTTAATTCGCTCCTGACTGCGGTGTGTGTTGCTATTTGAATAACAAAAACTATCGGTTATGGTTTCCCTTAACAACCGAAACCTAAAAATCCAACATTTAATTTGATGGGCTCTTATTGGACTGCTTATTCATTTTTTTAAACTGGGTTGCTAATCTTCTATTGGGCCGGAGCAAGCCCGGTTTCATTTGAAGAAGAAGGGGAAAACAGAAAACGGGTTAAAAGTATTTCAATCCTTAATATTAGAAAAAGAAGTGGGCAGAGCAGATGGTTTAGGTGTTGGGTGTTTAGCGTGAGGTCTTGAGTTCGAGCCTGGGCTCAGGCATTTTTTTTTAGGGCTACTCCTTTGAGGTAGTTATTACTAATACTCTTATTATTTTTATTATTATTTTTTTATTGTTATTATTATTATTATTATTATTATTATTATTATTATTATTTATTATTGACTGTTATTATGTAATTATTATTGTTACCAATATTAGAAATAAGATTATTAGTATAATTAATATTATTATCATTATTATTATTGAAATATCAAATATATAGTATTATTATTAATATGACTATTAAAATTTCTATTAGGATCATAATTTTTATTAAAAGTACCATTATTATTTAAAATATCATTTTTATGAAAACTAATTTTTTATCTTATCATTATCATCTTTTTATTAAAAATTATTATTATTACTAACATTACTTTTATTATAAGTATTATTATCAAAACTATTAATAGCAGTATCATTATTAAATCTAATTACTTTTAGTATTATTATTATTATTATTATTATTATTATTATTATTATTATTATTATTATTATTATTATTATTATCATCATCATCATCATCATCATCATCATCATTAAAAGATACAAAATTTTATTTATTATTATTGATATTATTATACCAGATAAATAGCTATATAAGAATATATTTAAAACATATCGCATACCAACCTTAATATTTTCATAATAAATACTGATTATATATTCAAAGTAAATAAAATAAATATAGTTAATATAATTACCAATGAAACATACAAATTACTAAAATAACAATTAATAATAATATCTAAACTTGTTCGATTACGATTATATGTGTTAACATATATATAAATGATATAGGTTCGTGAATCCGAGGCCAACCTTGCATTGTTCAGTTCCATCGTATGCATATTTTTACTACAAAATATCGTATCGTGAGTTCATTTGCTCCCTTTTACTCTTTACATTTTTGGGACTGAGAATACATGCTCTGCTTTATAACTGATTTACAACTGTTTTATTCAATGCTTTTACAATCTATATTTTTGGAATACATGAGATGCTTTTATAAATGTTTGATGAGATAGACACAAGCAAAACATTCCTCGAATGAATTATTATGTAGATAGAAGTTCTGTGGATTATTATTAAATTAGTTGGACGTGATAATTGCCACTAATTGTTGTGAATATTTCCCCTTGATTATTATTGCTTGGTAACCTAAGAATTAGAAAATGGGTATGTCCCTAATTCACGTGAATCCTAAAGGTAGCTACTGGGTTTAACACCCCCACCCAGAATGTTCACTAGACGGGAGAGCTAGTGGGCGTGGTGTTTAGTACTTTGAAGTTTATATATTATACAGACGAGATGTTCTGTTTTGGGGATATTATTGATGCGCATTATATATTAAGGTCGGTTACCATGTTGAGCAATGAAATAAAATTGAATGTTATGTATCGAGAGAATGATTTTTATACACAGGTTATGTGTATTATTTTTGTGCACGAGATATGTGTACGATTATTTAAAAATAGCGAGGCAACCTACGGGGGAGACAAGGATACGAACCTACTCTGCTAAGCATTATGATAAATGGTTTTGTACACGAGATAGGTGTTCTGTATTTAAATCTTGTGGTCTATCAAAATGATGAATTTTATTATTTATGATAAACCTATGAACTCACCAACCTTTTGGTTGACACTTTTAAGCATGTTTATTCTCAGGTCTAAAAGAAATCTTCCGCTGTGCATTTGCTCATTTTAGAGATATTACTTGGAGTCATTCATGGCATATAGAGTTCTGTACCTCGTAATGGACCAGCTGTTGAAGACTTCATCCAGATGGATTAGGACGGGTCACTACAATTACAAGCTTTAATCATCATAAAAACAACCATTCAAAAACACTTCAAGAAATCTTTCAAACTTGCTAGATTACTTCCAAGCTTTCAAATCCATTCCAAGTAATCATCCAAGATCAAGAAACTTTTGTTAATCTCAGTAGATTTTCATTCTAAATCAAAGGTAAGAATCATATTCAAGTGTTGGTTCAATTTCTATAAACATAACTATCTTAATTCAAGTAGTAATCTTACTTGAACTTGTTTTCGTGTCATGATTCTACTTCAAGAACTTTCAAGCCATCCAAGATCCTTTGAAGCTAGATCATTTCTTGTTACTTCCAGTAGGTTTACTTACTAAACTTGAGGTAGTAATAATGTTCATAACATCATTCAATTCATATATATATAACTATCTTATTCGAAGATTTAAACTTATAATCACTAGAACATAGTTTAGTTAATTCTAAACTTGTTCACAAACAAAGTTAATCCTTCTAACTTAACTTTTAAAATCAACTAAACACATGTTCTATATCTATATGATATGCTAACTTAATGATTTAAAACCTGGAAACACGAAGGACATCGTAAAACCTGACATACGCCGTCGTAGTGAAACCGGGGCTGTTTTGGGTTAGATAATTAAAAACTATGATAAACTTTGATTTAAAAGTTGTTCTTCTGGGAAACTGATTTTTCTTATGAACATGAAACTATATCCAAAAATCATGGTTAAACTCAAAGTGGAAGTATGTTTTTCAAAATGGTCATCTAGACGTCGTTCTTTCGACTGAAATGACTACCTCTTACAAAAAAGACTTGTAACTTGTATTTCTGACTATAAAACTATACTTTTCTGTTTAGTTTCATAAATTTCAGTTCGTTATGAAACCATAGCAACTTGATTCACTCAAAATGAATTTAAAACGAAGAAGTTATGGGTAAAACAAAAATGGATAAATTTGCTTGTTGTAGTTACGTAAAATTTGTAATAAATCTATACTAACCATAACTTAACTAACTTATATTGTATTATACATGTATTCTAACATATATTATGTAATCTTGATAGACCATAGACACGTATACAATGTTTTGACATATCATATCGACGTCATCTATATATATTATTTGGAACAACCATAGACACTCTATATGCGGTAATGATCGAGTTAGCAATACAGAGTTGAGGTTGATTCCAAAATAATATATATACTTTGAGTTGTGATCGAGTCTGAGACTTGTATACACTGGGTCGTGGATTGATTCGAGAAATTATATTGATTTATTTCTGTACTACTAACTATGGACAATTAATTGTGAAATACTAACGTTGGACTGCTAACTTAACAATTTAAATCATCAAAACGTAATAAAAAAATATTGTGAACATATTTCGATCATACTTTGATATGTATGTATATATTTGTTATAGGTTCGTGAATCGACCAGTGGCCAAGTGTTAATTTTTCGACGAAGGGAAAATCTGTAAAAGTGAGTTATAGTCCCATTTTTACTATCTAATATTTTTGGGATGAGAATACATGCAGTTTTGTAAATGTTTTACAAAATAGACACAAGTACTTGAAATTACATTCAATGTTGGATTATGAATACCGAATATCACCCTTTTAGCTTGGTGGCCTAAGAATTAGAGAACAGACACCCTAATTGATGCGAATCCTAAAGGTAGATCTACGAGCACTAACTCCCCCATACTGGAAAATGGTATGCTTTAGTACTTCGAGTAATTAGTACAGATGGATTTCTATTTTGGGGATATTCTATATGCATTTTGTTAATGTCGGTTACCAGGTGTTCAACATATGAATGATTTTATGCAGATTACTATATGCATGCATGATGTTTATGAAAAATGGAAATGAAATCTTGTGGTCTATTAATACAATTTGATATATATGTTAAACCTATAACTCACCAACATTTTTGTTGACGTTTAAAGCATGTTTATTCTCAGGAGATTATTAAGAGCTTCCGCTGTTGCATGCTAATTAAAGACAAGAAATGGAGTCAGCATGCTTGTATTATATTGTTTAAAAACTGCATTCGAAGAACTTAAATTGTTGTATAATATTATTGTAAACCATTATGTAATGGTCGTGAGTAAACGCTAGATTTTAGATTATCATTATTTGATAATCTTCATAATGCTTTTAAAACCTTTATAGATAAAATAAAGGTTATTGTTGTTTTAAAAATCGAATGCAGTCTTTGAAAAATGTCTCATATGAGGTCAAAACCCAATGAAATCAATTAATATGAATCGTTTCTAATCGATATGAACGGGACATTTCAATAGGTGATGTTGAGTTGAAAGTCAGACAGAGACATGAAACAGAAAGTAACACGTACAGTTATAATTAATAACGAAACTTTCATGGGAGAATGGAATGAGATTTTAAAAACAATAAGATAGTACCAATCATTTAAAGTCCCGTGATTAATAATAGTATCAATCAAACACAGTAATTGGAATAGTAATTATAATATAATAATAATTGATATTTTAAATGTGTGATATAAATTAGAAAGCAGCCTCCCCTTGTCTCAAACTACCGACGTTTTAATTCGGGTAATATATTGTGCTCCGTTGATAATTAGTGGTGGATAAAAGTTTCCATAAAAAAAATTCTAAATTTTTATCTTAATTATATTTACTATTTCAGTCATTATGGTATAAAATTCGGTCATTAACTATTAAATAAAAATTAACTTACTATTCACTCTCAACCCCAAGCAATTTATAGTTAGTATTAAAATTTAACAAAAAGCTCCTAAACATATATTTAATAAGCCTATAATTTATATAACTCATTTTCAGATCACCGTTTATTTTAAAATCACATAAGTTCGAATTAAACTTCCCTAAATAATAATCGAAACGTTCAACGAGAATTACAATCATTTAATATTTATTTTTAATATACTTTATTTATACATAGTTATGTTTTTAAATAATAATTATTATAATATCATATTTTATTTATTTACCTATTAAATTCTAATAATTGAATCATATAACATTTCAAATTAATGTATATATATATATATATATATATATATATATATATATATATATATATTAAATATGTACATATCTATTTACAAATAGTTGTTCGTGAATCATCGAGAATGATCGAAGGTCAATTGAATATATGAAACAGTTCAAAATTTTTGAGACTCAACCTAACAGATGTGACGACCCGTAAAATTTTGACTAATTTTAAATCAAACTCTCGATACGATTTATTATTTTTGACACGATAAGCAAAGACTGTTAGGTTGACTCTCAAAAATTTTGAACTGTTTCATATATTCAACTGACCTTCGGCTGTTCTCGACGATTCACGAACAATTATTTGTAAATAGATGCATATATATACATAATATATATATACATAATATATATATATATATATATATATATATATATATATATATATATATATATATATATATATATATATATATATATATATATTATGTATATATTATGTATATATATGTATATATATATAAAATAATTTGAAACATTTAATTTGTAATATTATTATTAATATTACTAATATTATTGTTATCATTATTAATATCATTTTTATTATAGTTGCTAGTAAAATTCTTAATTTTAGTTATTATTATGATTATTATAATTGTTATCACTAAAAATTTTCATTTTTATTTAAAATTATTGTTATCATTACTTTTATCATTATTTTTTTATTATTATTAGTTAACTACAAATTATAAGAATAAATAATTATGCAAATTTGTTTCACATCGCAATCTGTTGCTTTTGTTAATTACCCGTGATTGAATAATGTTGGATTAATTTACTTTAAATCCATCCACTATCATAATAAATGATATATGTCGACACATAGGATGAAAAGAGACAGATAATTAATCACGGATATAAAACTGTTTTTGCTTTTGTGTTTCCCACCATCTCTATAATTAAATAGATACATATGCATATATGTGAATTCAACAAATTTTTTCAATCATTCAGTACGTGTCTTCTGTCTCAAACGAAATCAAACAACCATCACCTCCATCTCCACCGATCACAACCACCAGACCCTACGGAAAACTAAACATCATCATCAATTGGAATCATTCACGATCACCACTAACTACTGCTTTAATTTCTGTTTCTATTATGAATGACCACCAAGAATCATCAAGACTTGCTATTACACTACTATCATAATCAGTCACCACAAAACACATGCTACTACCAGGACTGACCAAAACGAAGGAGTACTGCTCGAGTTATTCCAACTTTTATCTATCCAAAACCCACTCAAAAACACACCTGCTGCTACATGGGTGTTAGACTGCAGCTACTGTAACCCATCTTCTGTTGATATGCATCTATTTCTACTGTCAAAGAAAGCTAAAACCATCACTACAACCCACCATATCCGCCACCTTCTTTCTCTCTCTCATCCTCCATATCTCTCCTATCTATTTCCTGTTTCTTTTTTACAGATTATAACCGAACACAACCACCGCATGATTTCTTTTTAACACTCGAAGATAACGATGATGTACCATGATGATATAACAGTGATAATAACTCGATGATACAGTGTAAGTACATCTTTATTCAGCCAGTTTTCAGTTTTAATCCATGATGGAACTATCTATCTATTTGTTTCTTTTCCTTGCATTATGATCTAATTCATTTCAACTATTGTCACAACATTGTTTTCCACTTCTTTTCTGTTTCGGATCAATCTCCAACAACCACCCTTCACTTAAAAACCGTCACCACCAAGAACGAACACCCACAAAACACCCATCACCCTTATCTTGTTTGATCACCACGAACAACCATCTTCTAACACCACCATCGCCATCCACAAACCACCATCTCACCACTGTTGCAGTTCATACTGTTGCTGCTTTGCTCGCTGCTACTATATTCCGTTTATAAAATGTAAATGAAGGAGATGGTGATAAAGGCGAACATGAAACGATGATAATGATGTTGTATTAGGAAAAAGATAATGAAAGGGTACATAAAATGATAAAAAGAAGAGATGATTATGAATGAGGAATGATTTTGTTGTTCCTTTTCAAAACCAAACCCCACAAGAACTTTAAACTTCCATCTACTTTTAAAATTCACAAGTTATATTAAATCTAACACAAATGGGACTTAGTTAATCCACTTGGGTTGTGTTTCTGTTTAAGAGTATTCATTGGGCCGAATACCTTTCAAGTGGACCTCACAAAAGATAAGAAAGTCGAATTTGGTGTAAGATGGAAAGAAAACACGAGTGATTGATGATGATAGTAGATAAGAGGAATGATGTGTTAATCAATAATGAAAGTGATAGTGGATCCGTATTATAATATACCAACCCTCCTATTTAATCAAACTTGAAAACGCCTGCAACTTCTTACTTATTTATTTATTCGATAAAAACCAAACCAAAGGCACCTTTACAGCTGCAACTTGTTAATTCCGTTCATATGACCAATATTAGATCACCGACAGTCTTTTTAACGAATTGGGTTTATTTTATCTCTTTTGGGCTTTTGTTAATGGGTTGAGCTATATGAAATGGGCTAAATATTTCTAACACCTGATCCACTCGGCAATTTAAGGTAATACGATATAGATGATTAGGTAAAGGATGATAGTTAGTAAAGATGACGATGATGTTGAATGATCATGATAAAGATGATGTTGATAAAGATGAGGAATAGATATGATTATGATTATGATTCTTTTTGTGATCGTGAAGATTTAAATGATGATAATGAAATCAGGTTATGTTAACAAACGATGAATATGATGTTAGGATATGATGTACACGATGTTGATGATGATGATAGTAATTGTATTATGAGTATCATTATGATATTGATGATGATGAGATTGATCATGATATTGATGATGATGAATAGAGATGTTAGATGATGATGATCGACATGATGATGATGATGAGGGATGTAGCATCAAGATATGGTGATGCATGATGTTTGATGATTCGGTATAAGATAGTACTTAGGATGATTGGGTTTTAAGTTTAAGAAGGAAATTGAAACTGAATTAAAGTGGGTTAAAAATAGTTAGGATACATATAAAATCAAAAATGTATGACAGAAGGAATGGTTAAGGATGTTATCGGGTTAGCGGGACGTCGCGGGTTGAAACCCGGACTTGGGCATGTTTTTTAGGGCTACTTCTTTGAGGTAGATTACTTATTACTCATTTTGATTATTATTATTATTATTATTATTATTATTATTATTATTATTATTATTATTATTATTATTATTATTATTATTATTATTATTATTATTATTATTATTATTATTATTACTAATTATTATTGCTATTAGGTTATTACAAATATTAAAAATATAATTATTAGTATCATTCATACCATTAATATTATTATCATTAGTATTAAAATGATTAATAAAATTTTTGTTATTATTATTAATAACATTGGTATTAGTATTAATATTAATATTAGTATCAGTATTATTATTATTTTTTATCATTATTAGTATTAATAACATTATTAAAATCGTTATTATTAAAAATTATCACTTTTATTTTTGTTATTAGTATTACCATTATTAATAAAACTATTATTATTATTATTAGTAAATCAATATTATCAACACTATCATTCTAACAAATAAATATTTTGTACATTAAAAAATACATATTACATAACTATATTAATATTACATATAACAAATTATAGATTTTTGATATAATACCAATTACAAATATATAGATTAATATAACTATGCGTATAAATATTAATAAGTTTACAAAATAAATATATATAACATATAACTGGAAATATAATATATCATTTTGTTCGATTCCGATTATATGTGTTAATATATATATAAATGATATAGGTTCGTGAATCCGAGGCCAACCCTGCATTGTTCAGTTCAGTCGTATGCATATTTTTACTACAAAATATCGTATAGTGAGTTTCATTACTCCCTTTTTAGATGATTTTGCAATATATATTTTTAGAACTGAGAATACATGCGCTTTTATAAATGTTTGACGAAATAGACACAAGTAATCGAAACTACATTCTATGGTTGAATGATCGAAATCGAATATGCCCCTTTTTGCTTGGTAGCCTAAGAATTAGGGAACTGGCCCTAAATTGACGCGAATCCTAAAGATAGATCTATGGGCAGTAACAAGCCCCAGTCAGAGAATTTGAACTGCTTTAGTACTTCGATTTTATCATGTCCGAAGGGAGTCCCGGAATGATGGGGTGAAAGGACTCGTTCATACCGATTATAAACGATTCACAATAGTTGATTTCATTGCGAGGTACTTGACCTCTAAATGATACATTTTACAAACATTGCATTCGTTTTTAAAAGACAAACTTTCATTACATCGAAAGTTGACGGCATGCATACCATTTCATAATATATCCAACTATATTTGACTTGACTTAATAATAATCTTGATGAACTCAACGACTCGAATGCAATGTCTTTTGAAATATGTCATGAATGACTCCAAATAATATCTCTAAAATGAGCAAATGCACAACGAAAGGTTTCTTCAATACCTGAGAATAAACATGCTTTCAAGTGTCAACCAAAAGGTTAGTGAGTTCATTAGTTTATCGTAAACATTCATTTCCATTATTTTAATAGACCACAAGATTTCAGATATTTAATTGTACACGTAACCCGAGTACATAATAACACGCGTAACCCGCGAATTAAAATCATTCATATGGTGAACGCTTGATAACTGACTTAAGTTTAATGCATAGAATATCCCCAAACAGAACCTCTCATCTGTATAATAATAATCTCGAAGTACTAAAGCATCCGTACCCCGGATGGGACTTGTCGAGGTCCATAGATCTATCTATAGAATTCGCGTCAATTAGGGGCCATACCCGTTTCCTAATTATTAGGTTACCAAGCTAAAAAGGGGTGATATTCAATATTCATAATCCAGCCGTAGAATGTAGTTTTTGATCACTTGTGTGTATTTTGTAAAACATTAATAAAATCAGCGCATGTATTCTCAGTCCCAAAAATATATATAAAAAGGGAGTAATGAAACTCACTATACTGTATTTTGTAGTGAAAATACATACGACGACTTTGAACAAGGCAGGGTTGGCCTCGGATTCATGAACCTATATTAAATATATATATTAACACATTGTAATATTTATCAACTAAGCTTATATATATTTCATAATATATATATATATATATATATATATATATATATATATATATATATATATATATATATATATATATATATATATATATATATATATATATATATATATATATATATATATATATATATATATATATATATATATATATATATATATTAATATTAATATCCTTATATATAGTTATATTCATCTTTATGATTTGTTATAATACTTATATGTTATATATTCTTTAATAAATGTTATATTAATATAAATTGTATTAGTTAATATATTAAAGTCTAATATTAGTATACTTATGATATGTATATATTTTTATACAAATATTGTAAAAATAATAATTATAATAATAATAAAATTATGATAATACTAATAATAATTAGATTTGAAAATAATAATAATAGTAATACTAATAATATTAATAATATTTTTAATGATAATTCTAATAATAATAAAAATGATAATTTTAATAAGAATGAATAAATAATAATGATAATATTAATAATAATAATGGTAGTTTTTAATTATAATAATAATAATGAAAATGATACTTTTAATAATACTAATAATAATATTAATAGTCATAATAATCTTCATGTTTAATTCATAACTTATAATTATGAACTCCACAATTCTAATTCATAATCATAATCTTAATCGTACATGTTTTAATATAATTATAATCTTTTTCCATAATTCTAACCATATCATCTTTTATTAACTTCGTAAAATAATTATGTTATATTATTAACATGTTCATAATCATACTAATCTTGACAATAATAATAATAATAATAATAATAATAATAATAATAATAATAATAATAATAATAATAATAATAATAATAATAATAATAATAATAATAATAATAATAATAATAATAATAATAATAATAATAATAATAATAATAATAATAGAAGAGGACTACCTTTAAAACAACATAAAAAAATAATGCCAAAGCCTAGACTCGAACCCGCGACCTCCTGTTACCCCAACACACTACAAACCATTGCTCTGGTTATTTCGTTCTTGAATTACTTCGCACACTTAATCATTTAACCCATATTAATCGTTTATCATCTTCCTAGTATCATCATCTTAATCTAATCATCTAATCATCATATAACACGACATCTTTGTCATCATTTAACATTGCCATAACATCATGATCATAATCATTTCATCATCGTCTAACCTATTCACCGTTAACATTTTCGATCATTATCATCTTAACAACCATTATCAGCATTCCTATTGTGTAATCATATCGTTGCCATAGGATTAGACACAGAATAGCATTGCAGCACCTTATGCAGTTGCTCGAACAGCATGAATTAAAACAGAAAAGGGAAATAATGTGCTGCATGTGTGTATCATTCATTTGAGAACTCTTGGAAGCCCAAGACCCAATAATTCTTCACAGCCCAATTAAACAAACAAGTCCAGTCCATTGTCTGATCTTGGCCATAATCGGTGTATATACTTTTAGTGGAAACCCACGTAACTAAGCTAAAAGGAAAGGAAATTGGCACGTCCCTTATTGAAGGACCAATTTATCGGCCATGATATTGCCATTTTGTCCTACTTGATAAAGATAGTGCTCTATAAATTAGTATCCTATATCTAAGTTGACAACTCATTAAACTGTAAACATATTTTAAAATTTTCAATTCGTTAGTTGCTCAGTAGGAGAAAACGAAGTAGTAGGAGCAGTTTAATAGAGTGATTAAATGGGTATCGAGGTTTGTGGTGTTTGAAGTATAAGAAGAAACAGAAAACGTGTTGTAGAAAACATTATCATCATCCAAGATCGTCTAGTATTATCATTATCATCACAGAATCGTACAGCAGTCTATAGCAAAACAATTACGTGAATAAATGGCTGCAAGAATTTTGTAATGGTAGTGGGTCTTGTGATGATTGTGGTGGTGATGGTAAATGGGTTGGGTTGTGGTTCGAACAATAAATGAAAAGGTGGTGGATTGAAGTGGGTTTGATGGTCGTAGCTTGTGGTGGTTGACATAGTGGTGGCGTGTTAGTGATTTACATAGAAACAAGGAAATTTAATTCAAGAGTTGTAATCAATGAAAACTCGTGAGGTATTTACCTTGCTATTCTGATTGCAGTTCAAATTCTGGTTCCTTAATATCGGTAGATATCATGTTGCCATAGATGTTGCTTTCTTCCTTATTTTTATTTATGAAAAAGGAAAAAGGTAGACTACTTCTACTCCGAAGAAAGAGGGGTGAATTGAAAGATGTTTGGTTTTTTCCAGAAGAGTAGAGTGATTGACCGTTTTATAGCAGTGAAGAGTTCGACAGATATATTCGAGCCAGGAAGAACAAACAAGAAAAAGAAAAGTAGATAAAGATGTGCAACTGAATTTGTTACGATATGTGATTGATCAATTGTCTTATAGATGTAAGTTATTCAACTCAATTACTATTATCAGACAGGAAGGACAATTGAATCGATGTAAAACATATTCCCTAATTTTTTTTATTGATTTTTCTTCTTTTGTTTCTTCCTGAATTGTATCAGTTATAGAATGTAAAAAGAGAGTAATACAGTAACAAGATTCGATTCAGTTTGTTTTGTAGCTTTGATTCGTTCGACAACATATCTTCTGTCAGAAGAAAAAAAAATAGAAAAGTAAAATAGACCTTCAATTCAATTTCTTATTATTGAATTTTAAATTGTACGATTTTAGAAACAAGAACAAATTAAACACAGTATGATCGATACATGAAACTGATTCGTATAATTCTTCTGTTACTGATTTCTATCCAAATTTGTTTTATAATGAAATTGAAGTTGACAGAATGTTCGATCAGACACGAATCCAAATTGTGAAAGTGATGATATGATCGATCGTACAGAATAGTAAAGAAGATTGTGAAAGTGATGATATGATCGATCGTACAGAATAGTAAAGAAGATGAAGTTGAAAGGGATCTATAACAGATTCAATTATACATTTGATTTTATATATATAAATAATATTAATAATTGGTAAATATAAATATATTAATACTAAAATACTGTAAATAATAATAAAAATATTAATAATCATAATCTCAAAGTAATACCAAATAATAAGAGTAAAAAGAAATGCAAATAATGATATTAATAATCTTAAATAAAATGATAATTTTTAGTAAATATAATAATAATTAAAATTACAATTTTACTACTAATTATAATAATAATGATATTAATAATGATAACAATAATATTATTAATAATAATAATATGACAACTTAAATGTATCGAATTTTGTATCTATCGATTATGTTAAAATGATAATATTTATAATAATGATATTAACATTAATATTAATATTTATTTTAAGATTGATAATGAAAGTGATATTAATAACATAACTAAATTTTAACCTGCAATTACATATATTAATATTACAATTTATTAATTACTTAATATTAATAATTATATATTAACATATATTGAATATTTATTATTTATACCTTTTAATATAATAATAACTATGAATGTAAATTATGCATATATATATATATATATATATATATATATATATATATATATATATATATATATATATATATATATATATATATATATATATATATATATATATATATATATATATTTGTATATATATATACACACACACACATCTATTTATAATTAATTGTTCGTGAATCGTCGAAAATAGCCGGAGGTCAAATGATTTCATGTAAACTGTTCCAAACTTTTGAGACTCAACTTTACAGACTTTGCTTATCGTGTCGGAAACATATAAAGATCAAGTTTAAATTTATTTGAAAATTTTCGGGTCGTTACATGGGGATATTCTATATGCATCTTGTTAATGTCGGTTACCAGGTGTTCAATCCACATGAATGATTTTTATGCATGCATGATGTTTATGAGAAATGGAAATATGAAATCTTGTGGTCTATTAAAATTATGGAAATGATTGATTATGATAAACTAATGAACTCACCAACCTTTTGGTTGACACTTTTAAGCATGTTTATTCTCAGGTTTGAAAGAAATCTTCCGTTGTGCATTTACTCATTTTAGAGATGATACTTGGAGTCATTCATGGCATATTTCAAAATACGTTGCATTCAAGTCGTTGAGTTCAATAAAGATTATTACTAAGTAAATGACAGATTAGGTCATTTATAGTTTGGTTATTATGAAGTGGTATGCATGCCTGTCAACTTTCGATGAAATGAAAGTTTGTCTTTAAAAACGAATGCAATGTTTGTAAAATGTATCATATAGAGGTCAAATACCATGCAATGTAACCATATGTTATTGTATTTGTCCTTATGGATTAGGACGGGTCACTACATGTGGTATCAGAGCGGTGGTCTTAGCGAACCAGGTCTTGCATTAGTGTGTCTAACTAGTAGTTGATAGGATGCATTAATGAGTCTGGACTTCGACCTAGTAGTTGTTAGGATACATTAATAAGTCTGGACTTGAACCTGGTCTGCATGTCAAAAGTTTTGCTTACCATTCTTTGTCGAAAAATATCTACCTATCAATTTCAGTCTCGACACATCTTATTGCAATTATTGCATAGATGGTATACAGACAAATTTATATCCCATCACATTAAACCTTGTTTGACACGTTTCCTTAATTCCCTTCGTAATCTACGGGATCTTCTGTACTATATATAGGTATTAGGTATTCTATATAATTAGAATATCATCCGATATCCGAAAATCATTCCATGTCTAAAATCCTTTATCTAATCATGCAAGATGAATTCTGCAACCAGTTCAAGTTCCTCGGATTCTGACAGTTATTCCGATATAGATTTCCACTCTAGCTCCGAAAGCAGTGTAACCGGAATGTATCAACCAAACAGCCATCATCAATTCTGGATGAATTGGGGATAGGTTCGAAGTAAACTTAATCAATGAAGATGCGAAGAAGGTGATCCCTTCCACCAACCATATTGCCCTATTGGCAAGAAACCTGAAGCACTTACCGGCGAACCAGTCCGAAACACCATTTTCACCCTCATTTCCCGAATAGCTCGCAACGATTACATAATATCTACCATTCTAAACCTTATTCATCCGCTCATTCCAACCGACAATCATCCAGGAGTAATAGAAGAAGTCAACGAGCTTCGCACTCGAGTAACAAATTTGGAGAATATGGTGCAAAATTTACCAGCTTCAGCAACGTCACCGGTACCGACAGTACCATCAGTAACGGCACCAGTACCATCAACAATCCATGCCTCTACATCTTATTTTGTACCTCGAGCATAATGTTCGTTCTACGTATCGCTCTATCTACTTTATCTTCGTTCTACAAATCATTCTACATCATTTATCTTCGTTCTTCATGACGATTATGTAATCTCTAATATTTTAGAGATTATGTGTTCTAGTTTTAACGGTAAATCAAATGAGTTTAATATTGTATTAACTCATTATATCCATGAATTACATCTGAAGAAAATATATATGTATATATATTTTCATAAAGATTGTAATGAAAAATTCTTTTGTACAAACTGTTAATGGTGAAAATATTTTAACGGGTAGGTAATACCAGAGGAATATTTAGTTTTCACATTAATAGGTTACACTATACATTCTTCAAATCAGATTCAGCAGTCGTTAACAATACTGCTCAAATCCACATATATACGTATCCGTTCACCAAAGAATAACTATTTTCATTCAAATTCAGTTTCATATTCAGATTTTGACCGATCAAAATCCAAGTCAAGATTTGACAAGTGGCATAATGGAGAAAATAATGAATAAAATAAAATTGATTAGTAACCAATTAATTAATTATGTAAAATTTCTTCATCATCTTCTAATCTTAAATATTTAAAATTCCAAGATTATATATTGGACTATTGGACTATTGGACTACTAACATTGGACTACTTACCTTGAACAATTCAAAAGTATTAAAAGAGTAGGAAATATTAATTACAACACAATTGGACTTAAAATATCGTTAATAAATTACATCTACTACAGTTAAATATTTCCTCAAGTTGCCACTTGATTTCATCTTAAACATCCTTTGTATCTTGACGATTACAATCAGTGTTTAAACATCTAAAAAAACACAATTCTCTTGAAATCACCTCTGACTAATAATCAATGATTCATTTATGATAACTTTGAATGCTGATGAAGCAGCAAAACTGTTGATGGTCTTAATGGCCAAAAGCTTGATACTAAAGAATGGTGTGTTGAAAGGGCTCAGATTTGGAACTGAAAAATGGATTGAGCAAACCATGAAGGAGACCGAGGACAAATACCAGGACCAAACCCTATATTCAAAAATCCAGATAATTCTGTATTCAATGAAATCTTTAGAGAATATCTTGCTCCGTACCCATGTTAAATCTTGTGAAAAATCTTTCTTCATAAACCTTCGATCATAGAAATTCTGAAAATATCATCATAAATATCTTTGATATTTCTGAGGATATTTTCATAACTCTTTTTGTTCGAAATTAGTTATCTCCTCATCCTATCTATGTTACATCGTAAAAGAAACTGTTTTAGTTTCTATTCCTCTGTAAAATTTGAGTTTAAACTATGAATGAATTCGTAGAGAAGTGTTGGGAATTGAAGCATGAGTTAGTATAATATAATGACGCCCGGTCAACGTGATTATATTACAGTAAGTCATGTTGAGTTTCTAATGAAACATGATGATTCACAGACTTTATCATCATCATGTGTCATGTTACATAACTCTTTTATTCTACTTAACCTCTAATCGTATCAAGAAAATATATTCTTGATAGTTCTATCCTTAGTGAATCTGGTAATTTAACAAATCAAATCTTGCTATTACCTTTCCTTTCTGCGTAATATATTATGATCATTTGAAACTTCATATCTACAAATCTGAGACGTCTTAATCGTTTTACTTTAAGTCGGGAAGAAAACAAAAACATGGAGCTTCGAAAAAATAAATAAGAATATGGGCGACATCAAACAAGAAATTATAAACCGTGTATATCTATGCGAAAAGCAAGATAAAGACACGGGAGAATTAGAAATACTATAACCCCAAGGTAATAGTAGAAGTTAATAGATTTCTCCGGTGGGAGTTGGAAAAGAAGGATGATTGTTGCGATAGTCAGAATGAGGGCAAAGATCAATACAGGATTGAGCATATTAACGGATCTTATAGAAGTATGAAATGAGAAAGAAAATAAAGAAAGGGGTGAAAAATTAATGGAACGGAAGAGATGAATTTATAGTAAAATATCAGGCATAGCAATCGAGGCAGATGATCGCATTTAATCAAAGAGGATCCTAATTTCCTTATTCACCGAGATAACCAAATCTTATATAGATTTCGAAAGATTTTCTTTAAATTCCTTGAATTCTGTAAATCAACCGTGACTACGTCAAAAGTTAAGACGAATCTTTAATTTCACTCATTTCACTATTTTGTGATAGCTTCACTCGTACTTTTCGAGTAATCGACTTATCTTATCCATATTACCCAACAGTAATAAAACTCTATTCATCAGCTCATATTCGTCAGGAAAACATTCTTATTATTAGTCATGACGATCTCGATTAAATTTTAGGATAAAATTTCTTTAACGGGTAGGTACTGTGACGACCCGTAAAATTTCGACTAATTTTAAATCAAACTCTCGATACGATTTATTATTTTTGACACGATAAGCAAAGTCTGTTAGGTTGACTCTCAAAAATTTTGAACTGTTTCATATATTCAACTGACCTTCGGCTGTTCTCGACGATTCACGAACAATTATTTGTAAATAGATGCATATATATATATATATATATATATATATATATATATATATATATATATATATATATATATATATATATATATATATATATATATATATAGGGGCAGGATCAATGGGGAAGTAACCAATCGGGGGGAAGCGGGGGGAAGCAAAATTTTCTTTTTTTTCGTTTTTTTTGAAATTTTTTTTTTCCGGCATCAAGATCACACGAAAATATGAACATTTAGAAGAGACACTTCGTGATGAATGTTATTATTTAGGCTGGAAAACGATCGACAAAAATAATATTCAAGATAATATTGTTCGTGAAGAATATGAAGGTTTTTTTCATGTTTTGTGAAGTAAAATTTAGCCCGATTTAGAGTTTAGGGTTTAGGGTTTAGGGTTTAGGGTTTGGTGTTTTGGGTAATTTAGCCCGATTTAGAGTTTAGGGTTTAGGGTTTAGGGTTTAGGGTTTGGTCTTTTGGGTTTATTCCATAAACCCAAAACACCAAACCATAAACCCTAAACCCTAAACTCTAAACCGTTCGTGTTAAAAACTCAATCTAAATCCTAAATCTAAACCCTAAATCTAAACCCTAAACTCTAAATTTCTAAACCCTAATATCTAAACCCTCTAAACCCTAATATCTAAACCCCAATAGCTAAAACCTCAAAATACGCTCGAAAAACACGATAATTGTTATATATTACTTCTTCGAGCGTTTTCCCGCCAAAATAAAAACATTTATCACAAAGTGTCACTACTAAATGTTCATATTTTCATCTCATCTATAATGTTCGTGAACAAAGTTTTTTCAAAAAATGAAAAAAAAAAAAAAGTTTTTGCTTCCCCCCGCTTCCCCCCGAATGGTTACTTCCCTCTTGATCCTACCACTATATATATATATATATATATATATATATATATATATATATATATATATATATATATATATATATATATATATATATATATATATATATATATATATATATATATATATAATAATTTGAAACATTTAATTTATTATATTATTATTAATATTACTAATATTATTATTATCATTATTAATATCATTTTTATTATAGTTGCTAGTAAAATTCTTAATTTTAGTTATTATTATGATTATTATAATTGTTATCACTAAAAATTTTCATTTTTATTTAAAATTATTGTTATCATTACTTATATTACTTTTATCATTATTTTTTTATTATTAATAGTATTATTATTTTAGTAGGTATTAATATTAATTAACTACAAATTATAAGAATAAATAATTATGCAAATTTGTTTCACATCACAATCTGTTGCTTTTGTTAATTACCCGTGATTGAATAATGTTAGGTTAATTTACTTTAAATCCATCCACTATCATAATAAATGATATATGTCGACACATAAGATGAAAAGAGACAGATAATTAATCACGGATATAAAACTGTTTTTGCTTTTGTGTTTCCCACCATCTCTATAATTAAATGGATACATATGCATATATGTGAATTCAACAAATTTTTTCAATTATTCATTCCGTGTCTTCTGTCTTAAACGAAATCAAACAACCATCACCTCCATCTCCACCGATCACAACCACCAGACCCTACGGACAACCAAACATCATCATCAATTGGAATCATTCACGATCACCACTAACTGCTGCTTTAATTTATGTTTCTATTATGAATGACCACCAAGAATCATCAAGACTTGCTATTACACTACTATCATAACCGGTCACCACAAAACACATGCTACAACCAGGACTGACCAAAACGAAGGAGTAATGCTCGAGTTATTCCAACTTTTATCTATCCAAAACCCACTCAAAAACACACTTGCTGCTACATGGGTGTTAGACTGCAGCTACTGCAACCCATCTTCTGTTGATATGCATCTGTTTCTACTGTCAAAGAAAGCTAAAACCATCACTACAACTGTAGAGACCCATCCTAATCCATCTGGACGAAGTCCATATCGATTACAAATGATTCACAATAGATGGTTACATCGCGAGGTACTTGACCTCTATATGATACAATTTTACAAACATTGCATTCGATTTTAAAAGACAAACTTTCATTACATCTAAAGTTGACGACATGCATGCCATTTCATAATATATCCAACTAAAATTGACTTAATAATAATCTTGATGAACTCGACGATTCGAATGCAACGTCTTTTGAAATATACCATGAATGACTCCAAGTAATATCTATAAAATGAGCAAATGCACAGCGAAAGATTTCTTTCGTACTTGAGAATAAACATGCTTTAAAGTGTCAACCAAAAGGTTGGTGAGTTCATTAGTTTAACATAAATAATCATTTCCATCATTTTAATAGACCACAAGATTTTCATTTCCAGTTCTCATAAATATACGTCCCATACATAGAGACAAAAATATCATTCATATGGATTGAACACCTGGTAACCGACATTCACAATATGCATATAAGAATATCCCCATCATTTCGGGATCCTCCTTCGGACATGATATAAATTTTGAAGTACTAAAGCATCCGGTACTTTGAATGGGGCTTGTTGCGCCCGATAGATCTATCTTTAGGATTCGCGTCAATTAGGGTGTCTGTTCCCTAATTCTTAGATTACCAGACTAAAAAGGGGCATATTCGGTTTAATAATCCAGCCATAGAATGTAGTTTAATTTAATTGTGTCTATTTCGTAAAACAGTTATAAAAGCAGCGCATGTATTCTCAGTCCCAAAAATATATATTGCAAAAGCATTTAAAAGGGAGCAAATGAAACTCACCATATTGTATTTTGTAGTAAAAATACATATGACTATATTGATCAATGCAGGGTTGGCCTCGGATTCACTAACCTATATCATTTATATATCTATTAATACATATAATGTAAATCAAAACTTTCAGTTATTAATACGTATTATTTATATGTTTATAGTTATATAGAATCTATACTAAATTCCATTTTTAAACGTAGACTTATATTATATCTTAAGTTATATTCTATATAAATATTGATTTTGTGTATATGGATTTATAATGATTGATATTTATATATATTTAGTTATATTAATATATCTACATACATATATGCAATTAGTGTTTCATTTATGAAATATCATTAGTTTGTTACATTAAATATTACTATAATCCTAATATATGTAATAAGTATATATATATATATTGTGCCAAAGATTTATTTATTAAAATGATAATTTAGGTAATAATGATCCACTACTACTACTAATAATAATTAATATTAAAACTAGTAGTAAATCAAATTATATCATTTTCATTATCATGTTTATACCTTAACCCTTTTCTAATTTCATCCGAATTTCATAATATCATCTTTTATCAATACTTATAGTTATACTTATGTTTATATTATACTATAAACTAAATCATAACTATTATTATATTTTATCAATTTATAATTAAACATATTTGTAATCATAACCATATTTATTTTCGTACATATTTATACATATGAATATATTTGTATGTAATCAAAATTTAAGTTATATTAATAACATTTGTATTAGTAATACTTAATTATATATATCAATAAGGATAATAATAATAATTATATCAATAATTCAATTACATCACAAAGTAATTATAATTTAATCATAATCCTAACAAAGTTTTAATCAATTAATCATAAAAATAAGAATAATAATAATAGTAATGATAATAATAATAAAAAAAAATAAAAAAAAAATTAAGCTTCTACCTCAAGCAAAACAGGCTTTAAAAAAATATGTGTCATCACCGGGGCTCGAACTCGAGACCTCTCTCATTCACTCCTCATGTACTCAACCATCCCTCTGCCATCGTTTTTCTGTATATATTCTCAGCCTATATTTATTTACCCCTTTTCAAACTGTTTCCTTCTTCTTCAATTCATAAATCGATCAAGATCGATTCCCTCTCTGTTTACATATTAAATCGTTTAATAGAAACTTAATTAACCAGTTGTATTCGTTTGTATGTATAGAAAACTAAATCATAGAAAAATAAAAAAAAATATACAAAACCCAACCTGTTATTTAACGAAGAAAGAAAAAAAAATTAAAACCCAAAAGTTGATTTCGATTTTGAAGCAGTTTCAACTCATGATTCCTACACGAAATACATTTGAAAACCTTCCTAGAATCTTTCTCAGTACCTAATTTCACTTAAAACATAACAAGGATTTCGAATTTTATCATGAACACAAACTTTGACTTTTGTTTCTAAAACCTTGACTTCGAAAATTTATGATGAATATCATGAATTGAAACCTACAAATTTGCAAGTAGTTTGAGTGAAGGGTCCCTAACAACATCACAATAACAGATTTTTGAAATTCGATTCGAAAATAAGAAAATGATTTAAGCAGGTACGAGCAGGGTACCGATTGAAGAAAAAAAAATATACTTTGATATATAGATAGATAATTAATACCTGCGAGATAGAATGAAAAGATAAAATTTGTAATGGTAATTAAATGATTTATGATAGCAGATAGGATGTCGATGGAAGATCACAGGTATAACAGAAAAATAAAGTGAGGAGGACATATATGTCTTATATGCGTGTATATATCTAGCAGTGTAATAAGAATTACAAATAATAGTTATCAATTAAAAATTAAAATGATATTAATATTAATAATAATAATAATATTAGTGATAATAGTAATACTTATAATATATTAATAAAAATAATAATACAGTTAATATTAATAATAATTATCATAAATACTATTAATAATAATGATAATAATATTTATTAATATTAATGTTAGTAACAATATATTAATGATAATATTTATACGTTACATATTATTATAATAATGATAATCTATATTAATACTAATGATTCTAAATGATAATGCCTAATAATAATACCAGTAATATCAAGTTACATGTTTTAATTATATGTATATGTACATATATATATATATATATATATATATATATATATATATATATATATATATATCAGTATATATTATATAGTGTTGATAATACAAATGTTAATATTAATATTAATAACAATAATAAGAGTAATACTAAACAAATTGATATAACAAATTGTGCTTATCAAATCTCACATACATATATATATATATATATATATATATATATATATATATATATATATATATATATATATATATATATATTAATTTAATAATACAAGCATCAAAAGTAATATAATAACTATATTTTAACTTATATAAAATTTTACATTTTGTTAATTATGTAATACTTATTCTATATAATATCATATGTGAAGATTTAATTTTTATGTACTATTTTTATATTACTATATCTATATAATATTAATTGTGTACATAATTCATATATATATATATATATATATATATATATATATATATATATATATATATATATATATATATATATATATATATATATATATATATATATATATTTTTGATGACATCATAGTTGTTTTGTATATTGCTTTACTTACTTAATCCAAAAGATTATATGATGTTATATTATTTCGAATTTAGATATACACTTATATTTATATTTACATATATATAGTTATTTACATATTTATTGTCACACAACTGTTCGTGAATCATCGGGCATAGTCAAAGGTCATATGAATTCATGTAAACTGTTTAAAAAAATTTCGAGACTCAACATTACAGACTTTGCTTATCTTGTCGAAACCATATAAAGATTAAATTTAAATTTGGTCGGAAATTCCCGGGTCATCACAGTACCTACCCGTTAAAGAAATTTTGTCCCGAAATTTGAGTGTGGTCGTCATGGCTAACAATAAAAATATTTTCATGACGAATATGAGCTGACAGAATAAAGTTTTATCATTATTGAGTAATATAGATAAAACAATTCGATTACTCGAAGAGTACGAGTGAAGCTATCATAAAAGATTGAAATGAGTAAATGCAGGTTTGTCTTAACTGGTGACGTAGTCAGGGTTGAATTCTGGAATTCAAGGGATTTAAAAGAAAATCTTGATGATCTATAAGATCTGATTCTTCGAGATTTATGGAAATTAAGATTTCTTTAATTAAATACGATGATCTGCCCCGATTACTACGTCTGATATTTCCTTTATAAATTTACCTTTTCTGTTCCATTTGTTTTCACCTTTTCTATACTCAATTCCCAAATTCAAAAGATTTATGAAAATGCTTAACCCTGTTCTGATCCTTGTTCTTATTCTAACTATCGCAATGACCGTTCTTCTTTTTCAACTCCCACCTGAAGAATCTGTTTATTTCTATTATGCTCTAGGGATTATTGTATTTATAATCCTCCCGTGTCTTTATATTGCTATATGTACTGATATCCACAGTTTGTAATTTCGGTGTTGTCATTGGGCTTTATATTTTCTCTTATATTTTGGATCTCTTTGTCTTTTTATTATCCTCTCGACCTCTATTAAAGCGAGCAACGGTCCAGAATTCATAGATATGAATTTTGAAATGAACATAGTTAATGTCCTAAGAAAGAAATGGTAATAACACGATCTTGATTCGTCAAATTACCAGAATCACTGAGAATAGAACTATCAAGAATATATTTTCTTGATATGTTCAGAAGTTAAGAAGAATGAAAGAGTTATGTAACATGACACATGATGATGTTAAAATCTGTGAATCATCATGTTCCATTTAGAAACTCAGCATGACTTACTGTAATATAATTACGTTGATCAAGTGTCATTATATTATACTAACTCATGCTTCAATTTCCAACACTTCTCCAGAATTCATTCATAATTTATACTTAGATGTTACAGAATATTGAAAACTAAAACAGTTTTCAATATGATGTAATATAGATAACACGAAGAGGTATATAATTTCGGACTAGAATATTTATGAAGGTATCTTCAGAAATATTGAGGATATTAATAAAGAAGAATACGATGATATCTTAGAATTTCAGAATCAAATTGTGATGAAGAAATTCATTCACGATGATTTAGAGCGGTTAAGGAGTAAGGTATTAGCTAAAGATTTCATCAGAAACAGAATCATCAGGATTCTTAATGTACAAGTTTAGTCCTTGGTCTCCTTCGTGGTTAGCTCAATACATTTTTCAGTTCCAACTTTTCTGAGCTTTTCTAACATACTATTCTTTATCATCAAACTTCCGATGATTAAGGTCGTTTACGATTGTCTACAATTTTTGCTGCTTCATTCAGCTTTTCAATATTCAGAGTATTGATTTGTGGACTGAATGCTTTTCAAAATTTCAGAATGGGAGATCGTAATTCTATGAGATAGATGTTATATGTAAACATATAACTGTTGATGTAGGAACATTGCGAGATTCCAAATACTGATTGATAATTCCCGGTAATTGGTATGGTAATTCTCGTTATAAGATGTGGATGAGTATAAGATAAGGCTTTAATGAACAAATATAAGGGTTCTTCGAAGAGACTTAAGCCAATGAGTAATGAAGTTGCTGCTAAGTTTACTGCCAATGTGATGGGATATAAATGGTTCTCCGGTAACGATGGTGAAGGGGCAAACGTATATATCAATGTTATAATAAGACTTATTTGAATGAAAGATCGATGTTGATTTGATGGAGTTGTGACAAAAATTGGCTAATTTGAAAAGGAATTTCAAAGTTATTTTCGGTAATATCAACGCCAAAGGAGTTAGTACAGATACGTGTTAAACGTTTAATCAGGTTCCGAGTGTTTTCAGGTGCATAACTATATACATCAATCTTTTCTTCCCGTAGATGAAATGCAGTTGGTTCATCCTCTCGATTTTAGGTGTTCCCAAGATTCGTTAAAGGTTTGAACGCGGATAGTAATCGTCAAGGTACGAATGAGGTTTAAGATGAAATCAAGTGGCAAACTTGAAGAAATGTTTAGTTTCATATGTTATAATCAATATTTTAATTCATTTTACTTGTCCAATGTCGACAGTCCACGGTTGATAGTCCACAATTAACAGTCCGATAATTCATATATAGTTTAATATATAATATTCGAATTAATTAATGCGTATCGTGACCCATGTACATGTCTCAGACTCGATCACAACTCAAACTATATATATTATTGTAGAATCAAACTCAACCCTGTATAGAGAACTCGATCATTACTGCATATAGAGTATCTATGGTGATTCCAAATAATATATATAGATGCGTCGATATGATATGTCAAAACCTTGTATACGTGTCCCTATATTTAAAGTGGTAAAATAAATAACAGAAATTAAATGACGATAAATAAAGTGCGTAAAGTAAATAACGGAAATTAAATGACGATAAATAAAATTGCAATAAATAAACTGCGATAAATAAAATGTGATAAGGAATTAACAGTTAGCTAGGAACAGTTAGATAGGATTTTGTTAGTGTGGTTTCTTAACAAAATTCCTCATAGTTAATTTGTTTGTTTCTAACAAATTTTATTTTTTCAAATGTTTTCTTCATTATACCACTTGTTGGATTGTGATAAGTCAAAATCCAAATATGAAATTGAATGAAAATGGTTATTCTATGGTGAACGGATTCGTATAACTGTGGATGTAAGTAGAATAGTAAATTATCGTTGAATCAGATTCAAAGAATGTACAATGTAACTTATTAATGTGGAATATAAATATTTCCTCGGGTATCACCTACCCGTTAAAATATTTTCACCATCAACAGTTTGTATGCAAGAGTTTTTAATTACAATCTTTATGAAACAATATATATATACATATATATTTTCTTCAGACGTAATCATGGATTTAATGAGTCAATGTGATATTAAACTCATCAGATTTGCGGTTAGATCTAGAGTACATAATCTCTAAAACATTAGAGATTACATAATCGCCATGTAGAACGAAGATAGTTTATGTAGAACGATTCGTAGAACGATGATTATGCTTGAAGTATAAATTGCGAGGTTGAGATGTGTGATGATGTTGTCATTTTTGTTGGTACTGGTTATGCTGTTGGTGCTGCTGATGATGGTACTGTTGTTGTCGGTGCTACAAGTGTTGTTGGTGCTGAGGTTACTGATGATGTTGGTGTAGTAAGTATAGCTTGTAAATCACTCACCATTCTTGTCAGGGTTTCTATCCTACCCTCTATCATTTCTATCCATCCACTCATCTGATTCGATAGATCTTGATTATCAATTCGAATTTCCCTAACTTCTTCTAATATTCCCCTTCGATTGGTATTCGGAAGTAGAGGTTGAATATTTTCTAAGATTGCAGTAATGTGACCTTCGAGATGGAAAATTTTGGCAAGAAGGGTGAAAACAGTATTGCGCATAGGTTCACCGGTGAGTACATCATTTTCTCCAATGTTAGGTGGTAAGTTTGGTTCACGGTAGGGTTCGCCTTCTTCATTTCTCCATCGAGTGAGTAAATCTCGGACCCACCCCCATCTCCTCCAGAAAGTAAAATAGCTAAACGGTGGAGACACTTTGGGTTTATTGACTTCGAAGTCTACTTCAATACGCATCTCGAAATCGCTTCCGGAACTAATGGAATCCAAGCAAGGTGTATGATCCATCTCTTATGATCAGTTAGAGGATTTTCGATATGAAATGATTTTCGGTTATCGGATAATATTCTAATTATATAGAATATCCAATATAGTATAGAAGATCCCGTAAATTACGGAGGAAATTAAGGAAACGTGTCAGATAAAGTCTACAGTAATAGATACGCTAAGATATGGTTTTGTCTATACACTATTCATGCAATCAATGCAGTAAAATGTGTCTAGACTTTAGGGACGATAAGTAAATAATTTTTAACACGAAATGATAAGCAAAACTTTTGACATGCAGACACGGTCGAAGTCCAGACTCACTAATGCATCCTATCGACTTATCAGTTAGACACACTAATGCAGACTTGGTTCGCTAAGACCACCGCTCTGATACCAACTGTAGAGACCCGTCCTAATCCATCTGGACGGAGTCCATATCGATTACAAACGATTCACAATAGTTGGTTACATCGCGAGGTACTTGACCTCTATATGATACAATTTTACAAACATTGCATTCGTTTTTAAAAGACAAACTTTCATTACATCTAAATTTGACGACATGCATGCCATTTCATAATATATCCAACTAAAATTGACTTAATAATAATCTTGATGAACTCGACGATTCGAATGCAACGTGTTTTGAAATATACCATGAATGACTCCAAGTAATATCTATAAAATGAGCAAATGCACAGCGGAAGATTTCTTTCGTACCTGAGAATAAACATGCTTTAAACTGTCAACCAAAAGGTTGGTGAGTTCATTAGTTTAACATAAATAATCATTTCCATCATTTTAATAGACCACAAGATTTTCATTTCCAGTTCTCATAAATATACGTCCCATACATAGAGACAAAAATATCATTCATATGGATTGAACACCTGGTAACTGACATTCACAATATGCATATAAGAATATCCCCATCATTCCGGGATCCTCCTTCGGACATGATATAAATTTTGAAGTACTAAAGCATCCGGTACTTTGGATGGGGCTTGTTGGGTTCGATAGATCAATCTTTAGGATTCGCGTCAATTAGGGTGTCTGTTCCCTAATTCTTTGATTACCAGACTAAAAAGGGACATATTCGATTTAATAATCCAGCCATAGAATGTAGTTTAATTTACTTGTGTCTATTTCGTAAAACAGTTATAAAAGCAGCGCATGTATTCTCAGTCCCAAAAATATATATTGCAAAAGCATTTAAAAAGGGAGCAAATGAAACTCACCATACTGTATTTTGTAGTAAAAATACATATGACTATATTGATCAATGCAGGGTTGGCCTCGGATTCACTAACCTATATCATTTGTATATCTATTAATACATATAATGTAAATCACAAACTTTCAGTTATTAATATGTATTATTTATATGTTTATAGTTATATAGAATCTATACTAAATTCCATTTTTAAACGTAGACTTATATTATATCTTAAGTTATATTCTATATAAATATTGATTTTGTGTATATGGTTTTATAATGATTGATATTTATATATATTTAGTTATATTAATATATCTACATACATATATGCAATTAGTGTTTCATTTATGAAATATCATTAGTTTGTTACATTAAATATTACTATAATCCTAATATATGTAATAAGTATATATATATATATATATATATATATTGTGCCAAAGATTTATATATTAAAATGATAATTTAGGTAATAATGATCTACTACTACTACTAATAATAATTAATATTAAAACTAGTAGTAAATCAAATTATATCATTTTCATTATCATGTTTATACCTTAACCCTTTTCTAATTTCATCCGAATTTCATAATATCATCTTTTATCAATACTTATAGTTATACTTATGTTTATATTATACTATAAACTAAATCATAACTATTATTATATTTTATCAATTTATAATTAAACATATTCGTAATCATAACCATATTCATTTTCGTACATATTTATACATATGAATATATTTGTATGTAATCAAAATTTAAGTTATATTAATAACATTTGTATTAGTAATACTTAATTATATATATCAATAAGGATAATAATAATAATTATATCAATAATTCAATTACATCACAAAGTAATTATAATTTAATCATAATCCTAACAAAGTTTTAATCAATTAATCATAATAATAAGAAAAATAATAATAGTAATGATAATAATAATAAAAAATAAATAAATAAAAAAAATTAAGCTTCTACCTCAAGCAAAACAGGCTTTAAAAAAAATATGTGTCATCACCGGGGCTCGAACCCGAGACCTCTCTCGTTCACTCCTCATGTACTTAACCATCCCTCTGCCATCGTTTTTCTGTATATATTCTCAGCCTATATTTATTTACCCCTTTTCAAACTGTTTCCTTCTTCTTCAATTCATAAATCGATCAAGATCGATTCCCTCTCTGTTTACATATTAAATCGTTTAATAGAAACTTAATTAACCAGTTGTATTTGTTTGTATTTATAGAAAACTAAATCATAGAAAAATAAAAAAAAATATACAAAACCCAACCTGTTATTTAACGAAGAAAGAAAAAAAAATTAAAACCCAAAAGTTGATTTCGATTTTGAAGCAGTTTCAACTCATGATTCCTACACGAAATACATTTGAAAACCTTCCTAGAATCTTTCTCAGTACCTAATTTCACTTAAAACATAACAAGGATTTCGAATTTTATCATGAACACAAACTTTGACTTTTGTTTCTAAAACCTTGACTTCAAAAATTTATGATGAATATCATGAATTGAAACCTATAAATTTGCAAGTAGTTTGAGTGAAGGGTCCCTAACAACATCACAGTAACAGATTTTTGAAATTCGATTCAAAAATAAGAAAATGATTTAAGCAGGTACGAGCAGGGTACCGATTGAAGAAAAAAAAATATACTTTGATATATAGATAGATAATTAATACCTGCGAGATAGAATGAAAAGATAAAATTTGTAATGGTAATTGAATGATTTTTGGTAGCAGATAGGATGTCGATGGAAGATCACAGGTATAACAGAAAAATAAAGTGAGGAGGACATATATGTCTGATATGCGTGTATATATCTAGCAGTGTAATAAGAATTACAAATAATAGTTATCAATTAAAAATTATAATGATATTAATATTAATAATAATAATATTAGTGATAATAGTAATACTTATAATATATTAATAAAAATAATAATACAGTTAATATTAATAATAATTAACATAAATACTATTAATAATAATGATAATAATATTTGTTAATATTAATGTTAGTAACAATATATTAATGATAATATTTATACGTTACATATTATTATAATAATGATAATCTATATTAATACTAATGATTCTAAATGATAATGCCTAATAATAATACCAGTAATATCAAGTTACATGTTTTAATTATATGTGTATATATATATATATATCAGTATATATTATATAGTGTTGATAATACAAATGTTAATATTAATATTAATAACAATAATAAGAGTAATACTAAACAAATTGATATAACAAATTTTGCTTATCAAATCTCACATATATATATATATATATAATAATACAAGCATCAAAATTAATATAATAACTATATTTTAACTTATATAAAATTTTACATTTTGTTAATTATGTAATACTTATTCTATATAATATCATATGTGAATATTTAATTTTTATGTACTATTTTTATATTACTATATTTATATAATATTAATTGTGTACATAATTCATATATATATATATATATATATATATATATATATATATATATATATATATATATATATATATATATATATATATATTGATGACATCTTAATTGTTTTGTATATTGCTTTACTTACTTAATCCAAAAGATTATATGATGTTATATTATTTCGAATTTAGGTATACACTTATATTTATATTTACATATATATAGTTATTTACATATTTATTGTCACACAACTGTTCGTGAATCATCGGGCATAGTCAAAGGTCATATGAATTCATGTAAACTGTTTAAAAAAATTTCGAGACTCAAAATTACAGACTTTGCTTATCTTGTCGAAACCATATAAAGATTAAGTTTAAATTTGGTCGGAAATTCCCGGGTCGTCACAACAACCCACCATATCCGCCACCTTATTTCTCTCTCTCATCCTCCCTATCTCTCCTATCTATTTCCTATTTCTTTTCCAGATTATAACCAAACACAACCACCGCATGATTTCTGTTTAACACTTGAAGATAACGATGATGTACAATGATGATATAGCAGTGATAATAACTCGATGATACAGTGTAAGTACATCTTTATTCAGCCAGTTTTCAGTTTTAATCCATGATGGAACTATCTATCTATTTGTTTCTTTTCCTCACATTATGATCTAATTCATTTCAACTCTTGTCACAACATTGTTTTCCACTTCTTTTCTGTTTCGGATCAATCTCCAACAATCACCCTTCACTTAAAAACCGTCACCACCAAGAACGAACACCCACGAAACACCCATCACCCTTATCTTGTTTGATCACCGCGAACAACCATCTCCTAACACCACCATCGCCATCCACAAACCACCATCTCACCACTGCTGCAGTTCGTACGGTTGCTGCTTTGCTCGCTGCTACTATATTCCGTTTATAAAATGTAAATGAAGGAGATGGTGATAAAGGCAAACATGAAACGATGATAATGATGTTGTATTAGGAAAAAGATAATGAAAGGGTACATGAAATGATAAAAAGAATAGATGGTTATGAATGACGAATGATTTTGTTGTTCCTTTTCAAAACCGAACCCCACAAGAACTTTAAACTTCCATCTACTTTTAAAATTCACGAGGTATATTAAATCTAACACAAATGGGACTTAGTTAATCCACTTGGGTTGTGTTTCTGTTTAAGAGTATTCATTGGGCCGAATTCCTTTCAAGTGGACCTCACAAAAGATAAGAAAGTCGAATTTGGTGTAAGATGGAAAGGAAACACGAGTGATTGATGATGATAGTAGATAAGAGGAATGATGTGTTAATCAATAATGAAAGTGATAGTGGATCCATATTATAATATACCAACCCTCCTATTTAATCAAACTTGAAAATGCCTGCAACTTCTTACTTATTTATTTATTCGATAAAAACCAAACCAAAGGCACCTTTACAGCTGCAACTTGTTAATTCCGTTCCTATTACCAATATTAGATCACCGACAGTTTCTTTAACGAATTGGGTTTATTTTATCTCTTTTGGGCTTTTGTTAATGGGTTGAGCTATATGGAATGGGCTAAATATTTCTAACACCTGATCCACTCAGAAATTTAAGGTAATATGATATAGATGATTAGGTAAAGGATGATAGTTAGTAAAGATGACGGTGATGTTGAATGATCATGATAAAGATGATGTTGATAAAGATGAGGAATAGATATGATTATGATTATGATTCTTTTTGTATCATGAAGATTTAAATGACGATAATGAAATCGGGTTATGTTAACGAACGATGAATATGATGCTAGGATATGATGTACACGATGTTGATGATGTTCACAAAAACGATGATGATGATGATAGTAATTGTATTATGAGTATCATTATGATATTGATGATGAGGAGATTGATCATGATATAGATGATGATGAATAGAGATGTTAGATGATGATGATGATTGACATGATGATGATGAGGGATGTAGCATGAAGATATGGTGATGCATGATGTTTGATGATTCGGTATAAGATAGTAGTTAGGATGATTGGGTTTTAAGTTTAAGAAGGAAATTGAAACTGAATTAAAGTGGGTTAAAAATAGTTAGGATACATATAAAATCAGAAAAGTATGATAGAAGGAATGGTTAAGGATGTTATCGGGTTAGCAGGACGTCGCGGGTTAAAACCCGGACTTGGGCATGTTTTTTAGGGCTACTTCTTTGAGGTAGATTACTTATTACTCATTTTTATTTTTATTATTATTGTTATTACTAATTAGTATTTCTATTAGGTTATTACAAATATTAAAAATATAATTATTAGTATCATTCATACCATTAATATTATTATCATTAGTATTAAAATGATTAATAAAATTTTTGTTATTATTATTAATAACATTAGTATTAGTATTAATATTATTATCAGTATTATTATTATCGTTATCATTATTAGTATTAATAACATTATTAAAATCATTATTATTAAAAATTATCACTTTTATTTTTGTTATTAGTATTACCATTATTAATAAAACTATTATTATTATTAGTAAATCAATATTATCAAAACTATCATTCTAACAAATAAATATTTTGTACATTAAAAAATACATATTACATAACTATATTAATATTACATATAACAAATTATAGATTTTTGATATAATACCAATTACAAATATATAGATTAATATAACTATGCGTATAAATATTAATAAGTTTACAAAATAAATATACATAACATATAACTGAAAATATAATATATCATTTTGTTCGATTCCGATTATATATATATATATATATATATATATATATATATATATATATATATATATATATATATATATATATATATATATATATATATATATATATATATATATATATGATATAGGTTCGTGAATCCGAGGCCAACCCTGCATTGCTCAGTTCAGTCGTATGCATATTTTTACTATAAAATATCGTATAGTGAGTTTCATTACTCCTTTTTTAAATGATTTTGCAATATATATTTTTGGGACTGAGAATACATGCGCTTTTATAAATGTTTGACGAAATAGACACAAGTAATCGAAACTACATTCTATGGTTGAATGATCGAAATTGAATATGCCCCTTTTTGCTTGGTAGCCTAAGAATTAGGGAACTGGCCCCTAATTGACGCGAATCCTAAAGATAGATCTATGGGCACTAAAAAGCCTCAGTCAGAGAATTTGAACTGCTTTAGTACTTCGATTTTATCATGTCCGAAGGGAGTCCCGGAATGATGGGGATATTCTATATGCATCTTGTTAATGTCAGTTATCAGGTGTTCAATCCATATGAATGATTTTTATGCATGCATGATGTTTATGAGAAATGGAAATATGAAATCTTGTGGTCTATTAAAATTATGGAAATGATTGATTATTATAAACTAATGAACTCACCAACCTTTTAGTTGACACTGTTAAGCATGTTTATTCTCAGGTTTGAAAGAAATCTTCTGCTGTGCATTTTCTCATTTTAGAGATATTACTTGGAGTCATTCATGGCATATTTCAAAAGACGTTGCATTCAAGTCATTGAGTTCAATGAAGATTATTACTAAGTAAATGACAGATTAGGTCATTTATAGTTTGGATATTATGAAGTGGTATGCATGTCTGTCAACTTTCGATGAAATGAAAGTTTGTCTTTAAAAAATAATGCAATGTTTGTAAAATGTATCATATAGAGGTCAAATAGCATGCAATGTAACCATATGTTATTTTATTCGTCCTGATGGGTCACTACAACAGACTTTGCTTATCGTGTTAAAAATATTAAATCGTATCGAGAGTTTGATTTAAAATTAGTCAAAATTTTCCTGGTGGTCACATAAGTGATAACGGTAAGCAGTTTGCAGATAATCCGTTTAGAAGTTGGTGTGAAGAGTTAAACATTAAACAAACATTTACCTCAATTGCTCACTCACAAGCTAACGGCCAAGTTGAGGTAACAAATAAGGAAATTGTGGCTGGCATAAAGTCTAGGTTAGGTTTGAGTCAGCCTAAATGGGTAGATGAAGTGCCATATGTTTTGTGGGCTCACCTCACAACGCCAAAATGGAGCACGGGCGAAACGCCATTCAGTTTGGTACATGGCACTGAGGCAGTATTACCAGCTGATATCCGTGTTCCAACACAAAGGGTTTTGGCATTTGGCATCGAAAATAATTCATCCATCTTGCGTGAAAACTTGAATCTATTGGAAGGAAGGCTAATCATGGCCGTCGTTTAGTATATAACCTGCATTCTGGAAAATGGAATGTGGCCTGTATGCTTATACAACTCTCATACTGGAAAATGGTATGAGGCCTGTATTTTTGGGGAATATTCTATATGCATCTTGTTAAGGTCGGTTACCAGGTGTTTATTCGTATGAATGGAATTTTGCAGATGGGTGTTCCTGCGGATTATTTATGAAAATGAAATCTTGTGGTCTATATAAATTATTGAAATAATTGTTTATGATAAACCTATGAACTCACCAACCTTTTGGTTGACACTTTTAAGCATGTTTATTCTTAGGTATTAAAGAAATCTTTCACTGTGCATTTGCTCATATTAAAGATATTACTTGGAGTCGTTCATGGTATATTTTCAAAAGATGTTGCATTCAAATCATTCGAGTTCAAAAAGATTGTTACTAATTAAATGACAGATTAGTCATTTATAATTTGGGAAACACGTTTATAGCATTTGTATAGAATAGATATGCTTTGAAATGGTATGCATACCTGTTAACTTTCGTTGAAATGAAAGTTTGTCTTTTAAAATGAATGCAATGTTTACAAAACGTATCATATAGAGGTCAATACCTCGCAATGAAATCAACTAATGTGAATCGTTTATAATCGATATGAACAGGTCCTTTCATTGAAGTATTTACGAAATACTAGCGATATCTTCTTCATTTACGGAGGTTTCGATGAACTAGATCTAAAGTGTTCTTCTGGTGCAAGTTTCGAAACAAATCGATATGACAGTCGATAGCATCTAGCTACGTTCTGTTACTGAACGAAAGCGCAGTTGATTGCGATGTCTACTACAAAATTAGAATACATAACTTCTTCCGAAGATGCACTAGAATCTGTTTGGTTCGGAAAATTTATTATGGGCATGACGTTGTCCCCATTATTGAATATCCCACTAGTGTTATTCAAATAACAAATGAACTGACAGTTCCGCGAGGTGCCAAATTCATCCTTCACGATGTACGTATTCTAAAAGTTCATTCACATAAGATAATTTAGTTCACTCATTTAGAAAGCCAATATCTTATGCCTAACATGCTGAATATTTTAGGAACATTGAGCTTAGATTGGCCAATAATCTTATGTAATTTTAGTTTTTGGACAATGGAACATAAAAGCAGTTTGATTTGTAATGAATTGATATAATGTGTTATATTGTTTTCATCTATAATACTGTGTTCTATATTTGCATGTTTAAATCCGTGGATAAATATTTATTCTAAATTTTCCATTGTCGATTGATGATACGGGAGTAACATCGAATTAAGACAATTTATGAGCTTGAATATGAAATGTGTTCATATCAAACTCACATGTGTTCATTGTGATGCATATTGGAATGACCCAACCTTCGAGTTTTCACTGCATGGATCGGCGTCAATAGTGAAACTCACAAGTGGTTATGTCGTAATGTCCTTAGACTTGACATACACACCGGTTTCGATGTGTGGAGCATTATACTTTGATATGGTTAAACAATGTCCTGAATAAGGCCGTTATAAAAGCCATTATTGGGTGTGATGTGAAGCTCATGACAAACATGTGTAGGCAAAATAGGATTTGTTCCTCCTAATTGTTTGGAGTTAGATACTTTTGAGCTCCTCGATGAATGAACAAGATATTTGTATGGCCATACCCAAAGTTAATTGAGATTATACTTAATTATTTTGGTGATCTAGTTCAGTTATGAGAATCGAGAAATTAATTGTTAAACAAATGAGAATGACTAATGATCCATGTCTCAAGTTTAACTAAAGTATTCGAAACAAAGGGACAAATGACATTTAACACTTACAATGAGCGGTTTTGAGAAAGTACACTCATGTGAATTTGGGAACAATGACGTGTTGCTAGATGCTAACCATTGTTAATAGTTACTTGGTGTTGTGTCGTGCACAAGTGGGAGTTTGTAGGATTTATGCGCAAGGTACAACACATAACTATATGGCTGAATTTATGTGAGCCTTCGGGGTCACTCACTTATACACTTAGACGTTAATTAATAATATATAGTATATATATTTATTATTATTCAAGTAATAAAAGAAAATTAATTATTAATTAATTAATTAGTTAATTAATTAACTAATGCAATTCTTATGAACTAAAGAAAAGATATGGATGTTATATAATTGATTTGGTTAAATTTTATCATGGATATATACTCCATATATTGGTCACACGTTGATTTGTAAACCGACTTTCATTGACCAAACTTTCACTGTATTCTATATGAATATATATTATATTATATTATACATTATACTAAATCACGTAATGGGTCCCACACATTTTACTCAATCCTCACCCGCCACGTCACCCAAAATCACTGTTATACTGTAGCGGTTTTTTTTAAGTTAATTAACAATAATGATTTACACATCTTATAATTATTATATAACTCACGGAAATAACCACCGGAAACGAGGGCGGTTCGTTGGTGGTAATAGTAAAGACCACCGTCATCCACAACTTTAACCCGCAAAAAAAAAAGATTAACATAAATGAACAAAATATCTGTTGGTGATATTTTTTCCCGAAAACAACAACGACGCAGATCTGTCGTCAGCTACCAGAACCACCACCGTAACGACGGTAATTTTGGTGGTGGTGATGTCGATAGAAAGGCGCAACAGGAACGATGTCGGCAAGTTTGGTGATGATGACGGAGAGTTACTAAAAACAAAAAGGAGCGGCCTGTTGTTGATGGTGGTGATTTGGTAGTTGACGGTGAAGGTTTGGTGGTTATAGGTGTGACGACCCGGAAATTTCTGACCAAATTTAAACTTAATCTTTGTATGATTTTGACACGATAAGAAAATTCTATTAGGTTGAGTCTCAAAATTTTGAACTGTTCGTATATACAATTAGCCTTCGACTATTCCCGACGGTTCACGATCAGCTATTTGTAAATAGATATATATATATATATATTTAAATATATATATATATATATATATATATAATTTAAAATAATAAAAATAATAATAATAATAATAATAATAATAATAATAATAATAATAATAATAATGTACGACTTAATTGTTAGAAATTTATATGAAAAATATTATGAGTAATAATAAAATTGATTATTAAAATAAAATATATATAAAGTATATCGAATATATATATATTTAGTTTCGAATTCATTTAGTAAATGATATAACACTATGTGGAAAACTCTCGGCTTATAATTTTAAAATGGTGGCTGTATAACTGTTTCTTCCTTTCATTTCACATGTGAAATTGGTAATAATATATTATAATATTATATATTATATAGTTTTGTTTCTAAATATATATATCTAAATATATACGAAGACATGAGAGATGAAGAACCACTATCTCTTTCATTACACTCTTTCTACTACTTTATGAAACAAACAAAACAACTTTTAACTAAATTACTACAACTATTTAAGTTAATAAATATTACTAATCCCTTTGAATTTAATTACATTAGTAATTCACTTTGAATGTTAATACGCGGTTTACATATATTATCTTTACCCTCTTGTTCACAACAAAGGTAAGGGGCAATTAACTTTCCAAATGAAATGGGTAAAAGCTTATTTATGACAATGATCTTTCTCAATCATTAACTTGTCATCATTCTTGCTATTCAATCATCTTTATTATACTGTTCCTAATTGATAAATTATAGATATGTATAGACAAGTTGGCAGCTAGATTTGTTATATTATTCCTAAATAATGACATCTAAATTCTAAACATATATATATGTCGTCAAATTGGATCATAATGCACTACACAAACCAATCACCTTTAACTATATTTAATTAAGCTTTTTATTTTCTACTACCTATTTCTAATCGGTTCTAATACCCACCAATTTGTCTGCACTATCTACTTATTTCCATTATACTGTTTTCCTTTTTGATTTCAATCATCCACTACAACTTATATTTACATATAATATGCATATACTCAATTAGTTAGATAACAAACACTATCATTGTCTTCCCATCCCACTCTCTAATTTCACTGATTATGTGACAATCCCCATCACCATAATCAAACACCAACTTCCACTCTATTTCCTGTCAAGAACAAACCCACAACATCTCCTTGATTTGATATTCATTGAACCATTAGTATCTACTATTGCTCCCTTCTGTTTTTCGGTGATTTGATCGAACTATACCATCAAACATAACTCGCTTGATACCCATTCCTGTCTGTTTTTGTTTCATTCGAAATTCACCAAGAAACCTCCACCACTAGACACCACCTTCGTTAACTATCACCACCCATGATCATCCCTAAATCCTAAAACCCATTTAACATGATCACCTTAAAACCTCAACCACTTTTGTTTGCCACTCAACTCAAAACACTTTTATATTTATTTTTTTTTCCTCTTCGCATGGTGGCTGCTACAGCCATTTTTCTACTTGGTTTAAAGTTCATCTATAGATGAATATATATATACATAGTGTTTAAAAAAAAAAAGAGATGCAAATGGTTGCGTATGTAATTGATATTAAAAAGGGTAGGGCCGATGTTAGTGGGGAACAAAGGGATCGTTTGATTTATTTTATGAAGTGATAAGAGGATTATGGCCACCGAATGATTTTACAAAAGCATGCCCATCATTATTTTTTTGTGTGAATGGCCACCATTTATTTTTTTTTTGTCTCGAAAAAAAAAAGTGATATATAAATATAAAAAGTAAATTGTTGTGTAGCAAACAAATTTGGCCGAGCAAATTGTGGAGGAGCTTTTGCGTTTGTTTTTTTTTTCTTTTTCTTTCCATTGCCGACAAACACTACTCAACTTATCCACTTGTTTCATTCTTGATGTATTACTCGATAACTGGTTCTCTATTATTAAAATGAAACCCCAACTGAACCATATTCAGAATTAATAACGGGTTCTTAGCTGGGCCGTGGACTCAGTTAAAATGGGTCGTGATCTATAGTTCAATTAAACTTGAAGTTTAAGTACAAGTTAGGCTGTTAGTATATGTTGGGCCGAAATGAAAGAAACGGGTTTTAAAAAAAATTAATTTAGGAAGCAAATCAGAAAAACAGAAGGTAGAGGAGCGGTCTGAACGTATGTTGGGTTTACAAGAGGTTGGGGGTTCGAACCTGGGCATGGGAAGGTATTCTTTTTGGAGCTTTCTCTAGTGAGGTAGTTATCATTATTACTCTTATTATTATTATTATTATTATTATTATTATTATTATTATTATTATTATTATTATTATTATTATTATCATTATTATTATTATTATTATTATTATTATTATTATACTATCAATATTATAACTATTATTATCATTAATATTATTTTTATTATTAACATTAATTATTATCAAGTATGATTATTAAGCATTATTAATATTAAGGGTTATTATCAAAATTATAATTTTTATTGTAAAAACAATACAAACTTTTTATTTTAGTATCATTATTGTTAAACTTATCATTTTTACTAAAACTATATTTTTATTAAAAATAACATTTTTTAATAAAACTATTTTTTTATTTATTATTTTGAATTGACATTATTGATATCATTATTATTAACATTATAAAGAGATTACAACTTTTTAGTTACGAATATTAATATTATTTTACCAACTAACAATTAGTACATAACACTAAATTTAAAACATATAACATATAAGTTATTAAAATAACAAGTATATCACTAATAATATAAATTCGTTCGATTACCATATTATGTGTTAATATATATATAAATGATATAGGTTCGTGAATCTGAGGCCAACCCTACACTTGTTAAATGTCGTCATATGTATTTTTACTACAAAATACAGTATGGTGAGTTTCATTTGCCTTTTTACCCTTTATATTTTTGGGCTGAGAATACATCCGCAATTTTTATAAATGTTTTACGAAATAGACACAAGTAATCGAAACTACATTATATGGTTGAATTATCGAAATCGAATATGCCCCTTTTTATTTAGTCTGGCAATCTAAGAATTAGGGAACGGACACCCTAATTGAGGCGAATCCTAAATATAGATCTATCGGGTCCAACAAGCCCCATCCAAAGTACCTGATGCTTTAGTACTTCAAAATTTATATCATGTCCGAAGGAGGATCCCGGAATGATGGGGATATTCTTATATGCATATTGTGAATGTCGGTTACCAGGTGTTCAATCCATATGAATGATATTTTTGTCTCTATGCATGGGACGTATGTTTATGAGAAACGTAAATATGAAATCTTGTGGTCTATCAAAATGATGAATTTTATTGTTTTATGATAAACTTATGAACTCACCAACCTTTTGGTTGACACTTTAAAGCATGTTTATTCTCAGGTTTGAAAGAAGTCTTCCGCTGTGCGTTTGCTCATTTTAAAGATATTACATGGAGTCGTTCATGGCATATAGAGGTCTATTCATCGCAATGGTACCAGATGTTATTGTATTCATCCAGGAAGATTTTGGAAGGGGTATGACATGTGGTATCAGAGCGGTGGTCTTAGCGAACCAGGTCTGCATTAGTGTGTCAAACTGATAAGTCGTTAGGATGCATTAGTGAGTCTGGACTTCGACCGTGTCTGCATGTCAAAAGTTTTGTTTATCATTTAGTGTCGAAAATTATTTGCTTATCATTCTTAGTCTAGACACATCTCACTGCCTTCATTGCATAGATAGTGTATAGACAAACTCATATCTTAGCGTATCTGTTACTGTAGACTTTGTCTGACAGCTTCCGTAGATTCCTCCGTAACTTATGGGATTTTAGTATTATATATGCATATGTAAATTATGTATTGCAGGGTACTAATCTACATCCTATAATCTATTTCTTGTCAAAAATCCTTCATCTGATCGTACGAGATGAATTCCTCAACCAGTTCGAGTCCCACAGATTTTGATAGCTATTCTGATAGTTATTCCGACAGCTATTCCGACACGGATATTCGCCTAAACTCCGAAAGCAGTGTGACCGGAATGGATCAACCAATCAGTCATCACCAATTCGGGATGAATTGGCGATGGGTTCGTAGTCGACTAAACCAACAGAGACAAGAAGAAAGCGACCCTTTCCATTCCACCAACCGAATTTACCTTTTGGCGATGAACCTGAAACAGTTACCGGCTAACCTGTTTGTGATACAATTTTCTCTCTTATTTCCTGAATATCTCGCCAAGATTATATTCTATCTAAAATTCTAAACCTTATTCATTCGCTCGTTCCAACCGACAATCACCCCGGAATAATAGAAGAAGTCAACAAACTTCGCGCTCAAAAAAAAATAAAAAAAATAAAAAATAAATAAATAAATAAATAAATAAATAAATAAATTTGGAGAATATGGTGCAAAATGTACCAGCTTCAGCAACATCACTGGCACCAATAGTAACAGCACCAGTACCATCAACAATCCATGCCTCAACATTTTATTCTGTACCTCGAGTATAATCATCGTTCTACGTATCGTTCTACATCAATTATCTTCGTTCTTCATTGCGATTATGTAATCTCTAATGTTATAGAGATTATGTATTCTAGTTTTGACGGTAAACCAAATGAGATTAATATCATAATAACTCATTAAATCCATGATTACATCTGAAGAAAATATATATGTAAGTATATTTTCACAAAGATTGTAATTAAAAATTCTTTCGTACAAACTGTTAATGGTGAAAATATTTTAACAGGTAGGTAATACCCGAGGAATATTTAGATTTCACATTAATAAGTTACACTGTACATTCTTTCAATTCTGATTCAACAGTCATTTACTATCTTATTTACATCCACCGATACACGTATTCGTTCACCACAGAATAACCATATTCATCTAATTTCATATTTGGATTCTGATTTATCTGAATCCAACAAGTGGCATAACGAAGAAAACATTTGACAAAATAAAATTTGTTAGAAACAAACAAATTAACTATGAGAAATTTTGTTACAAATCCACGCTAATTGTTCCTAGCTAATTGTTCCTAGCTAACTGATTACATTTTATTTATCGCAATTTACATTCTCGCAACTTTATTTATCGTATTTAATTTCTGTTATTTATTTTACGTACTTTAAATATCGGGACACGTATACAAGGTTTTGACATATCATATCGACGCATCTATATATATTATTTGGAATCACCATAGACACTCTATATGCAGTAATGATCGAGTTCTCTATACAGGGTTGAGGTTGATTCTCAAATAATATATATACTTTGAGTTGTGATCGAGTCTGAGACATGTACACGGGTCATGATACGTATTAATTAATTTGAATATTCTATATTAAGCTATATATGAAATATTGGACTGTCAATTGCAGACTATCAACAGTGGACTGCCGACATTGAACAATTAAAATGAATTAAAATATTAATTATAACATATGAAACTAAACAATTCTTCAAATTTGCCACTTGATTTCATCTTAAACCTCATTTGTATCTTGACGATTACAATCTGCCATCCAAACCTTTCATAATTCTTGAAAACACTTCAATCGATAGGATGAACCAACCGCACTCCATCTACGGAAGAAGAGATTGATGCACATAGTTATGCACCTGAAAGCACTCGGAACCGGTGTAAACGTTTAACACATAGCTGTGTTAATTCCTTTAGTGTTATTATTACCCAAAATAACTTTGCAGTTCTTTTTCAAAATAGCCAATTTTGTCACAGCTCCAGCAAGACAACTTCAACTTTTCATTCAAAACAACCCTATTATAACCTTGATATATATGCGCACTCATTTATTCCACCATATTACCATCAGCGTTTAATTATCTAAAAACACAATTCCCCTGAAACCACCTCGGATTGATAACCGACGATTCAGATATGGCTACATTAAATGCAGAGGAAACAGTAAAATTGTAGATGGCCTAAATGGCCAAGAGTTTGATGATAAAGAATGGAGTGTTGAGAACGCTCGATAGAAAGTTTAGTACTGAAAAACGGATTGAGCTAACCATGAAGGAGATCAAGGACAAATACAAGGACCAAACCCTATATTCATAGAATCCAGGTAATTCTGGATCCGATAAAATCTTTAGAGAATATCTTGCTCCGAAGTCATGTTAAAATCTTGCGGGAAATTTTTCCTCATCAACCTTCGAACTTAGAAATTCTAAAATATCATCATAAATATCTTCGATATTTCTGAGGATATTTTCATAAATATTCTTGTCCGAAATTATCTACCTCTTCGTGTTTTCTGTTTTCCATTATATTGGAAACTTCTGTAAAATCTAAGTATAAATTATAAATGAATTGTGGAGGAGTGTTGGGAATTGAAGCATGGGTTAGTATAATATAATGGCGCTTGACCAACGTGATTATATTATGGTAAGTCATGCTGAAAATTCTATTGGAAGCATGATGATTCACAGATCATAACGTCATCATGTGCCATGTTACATAACTCTTTCATTCTACATAACCTCCAAACATATCAAGAAGAATATATTCTTGATAGTTCTATCTTCTGTAATTTTGATAAATTTGAAAATCAAATCGTGCTATCATATTCCACCCTGCTTAGAACATTATAATCATAGGAAACTCTATATTTACGAACTCTGGACCATTATTCGCTTGACTTGAAGTCGGGAAGAGAAAACAAGAGCATGGAGCTCCGAAAAATAAAGGAAAATATAAAGCCGATCACAAACACAGGGATTACAAACCGTGTATATCAATATTTATCGCAACATAAAGACACGGGAGAATTAAAATCATTATAACCCCAAGGACGAAGTAGAAGAAAGCAGATTCTGCTGGTGGAAGTTGGAAAAGGAGAATGATTGTTGCAATAGACAGGATAAGGACAAGGATCAGAACTGGATTAAGCATTTTCAAAATCTTTTGAATATGGAAATTGAGTATAGAAGTGGTGAAAACTAATGGAACGAAAAAGGGTAAATTTATAATGGAAATATGAGACGTAGTAATCGGGACAGATCATCGCATTTAATTAAAGAGATCTTAACTTTCCTCAAATCTCGAAGAATCAGATCTTATAGATTTTGAAGATTTTTTTTAAATCCCTTGATTTTCAGAAATCAACCGTGACTACGTCACCGGTTAAGTCAAATGTTCATTTATTCATTTTCACTCTTTTGTAATAGCTTCATTCGTACTCTTCGAATAATCAAATTATTTCATCCTTATTACTCAACAGTAATAAAACTCTAATTATCAGCTTGTATGAGTCATGAAAACATACTTATTATTATTCATGACCATCCCACTCAAATTTCGGGACGAAATTTCTTTAACGGGTAGGTACTGTGACGACCCGGAAATTTCTGACCAAATTTAAACTTAATCTTTGTATGATTTTGACACGATAAGAAAATTCTATTAGGTTGAGTCTCAAAATTTTGAACTGTTCGTATATACAATTAACCTTCGACTATTCCCGACAGTTCACGATCAGCTATTTGTAAATAGATACATATATATATTTATATATATATATATATATATATATATATATATATATATATATATATATATATATATATATATAATTTAAAATAATAAAAATAATAATAATAATAATAATAATAATAATAATAATAATAATAATAATAATAATAATAATAATAATAATGTACGACTTAATTGTTAGAAATTTATATGAAAAATATTATGAGTAATAATAAAATTGATTATTAAAATAAAATATATATAAAGTATATCGAATATATATATATTTAGTTTCGAATTCATTTAGTAAATGATATAGCACTATGTGGAAAACTCTCGGCTTATAATTTCAAAATGGTGGTTGTATAACTGTTTCTTCCTTTCATTTCACATGTGAAATTGGTAATAATATATTATAATATTATATATTATATAGTTTTGTTTCTAAATATATATATCTAAATATATACGAAGACATGAGAGATGAAGAACCACTATCTCTTTCATTACACTCTTTCTACTACTTTATGAAACAAACAAAACAACTTTTAACTAAATTACTACAACTATTTAAGTTAATAAATATTACTAATCCCTTTGAATTTAATTACATTAGTAATTCACTTTGAATGTTAATACGCGGTTTACATATATTATCTTTACCCTCTTGTTCACAACAAAGGTAAGGGGCAATTAACTTGCCAAATGAAATGGGTAAAAGCTTATTTATGACAATGATCTTTCTCAATCATTAACTTGTCATCATTCTTGCTATTCAATCATCTTTATTATACTGTTCCTAATTGATAAATTATAGATATGTATAGACAAGTTGGCAGCTAGATTTGTTATATTATTCCTAAATAATGACATCTAAATTCTAAACATATATATATGTCGTCAAATTGGATCATAATGCACTACACAAACCAATCACCTTTAACTATATTTAATTGAGCTTTTTATTTTCTACTACCTATTTCTAATCGGTTCTAATACCCACCAATTTGTCTGCACTATCTACTTATTTCCATTATACTGTTTTCCTTTTTGATTTCAATCATCCACTACAACTTATATTTACATATAATATGCATATACTCAATTAGTTAGATAACAAACACTATCATTGTCTTCCCATCCCTCTCTCTAATTTCACTGATTATGTGACAATCCCCATCACCATAATCAAACACCAACTTCCACTCTATTTCCTGTCAAGAACAAACCCACAACATCTCCTTGATTTGATATTCATTGATCCATTAGTATCTACTATTTCTCCCTTCTGTTTTTCGGTGATTTGATCGAACTATACCATCAAACATAACCCTCTTGATACCCATTCCTGTCTGTTTTTGTTTCATTCAAAATTCACCAAGAAACCTCCACCACTAGACACCACCTTCGTTAACTATCACCACCCATGATCATCCCTAAATCCTACAACCCATTTAACATGATCACCTTAAAACCTCAACCACTTTTGTTTGCCACTCAACTCAAAACACTTTTATATTTATTTTTATTTTTTTCCTCTTCGCATGGTGGCTGCTACAGCCATTTTTCTACTTGGTTTAAAGTTCATCTATAGATGAATATATATATACATAGTGTTTTTAAAAAAAAAGAGAGATGCAAATGGTTGCGTATGTAATTGATATTAAAAAGGGTAGGGCCGATGTTAGTGGGGAACAAAGGGATCATTTGATTTATTTTATGAAGTGATAAGAGGATTATAGCCACCGAATGATTTTACAAAAGCATGCCCATCATTATTTTTTTGTGTGAATGGCCACCATTTATTTTTTTTTTTTTTGTCTCGAAAAAAAAAAGTGATATATAAATATAAAAAGTAAATTGTTGTGTAGCAAACAAATTTGGCCGAGCAAATTGTGGAGGAGCTTTTGCGTTTGTTTTTTTTCTTTTTCTTTCCATTGCCGACAAACACTACTCAACTAATCCACTTGTTTCATTCTTGATGTATTACTCGATAACTAGTTCTCTATTATTAAAATGAAACCCCAACTGAACCATATTCAGAATTAATAACGGGTTCTTAGCTGGGCCGTGGACTCAGTTAAAATGGGTCGTGATCTATAGTTCAATTAAACTTGAAGTTTAAGTACAAGTTGGGCTGTTAGTATATGTTGGGCCGAAATGAAAGAAACCGGTTTAAAAAAATATTAATTTAGGAAGCAAATCAGAAAAACAGAAGGTAGAGGAGCGGTCTGAACGTATGTTGGGTTTACAAGAGGTTGGGGGCTCGAACCTGGGCATGGGCAGGTATTCTTTTTGGAGCTTTCTCTAGTGAGGTAGTTATTATTATTATTATTATTATTATTATTATTATTATTATTATTATTATTATTATTATTATTATTATTATTATACTATCAATATTATAACTATTATTATCATTAATATTATTTTTATTATTAACATTAATTATTATCAAGTATGATTATTAAGCATTATTAATATTAAGGGTTATTATCAAAATTATAATTTTTATTGTAAAAACAATACAAACTTTTTATTTTAGTATCATTATTATTAAAATTATCATTTTTACTGAAACTATATTTTTATTAAAAATAACATTTTTTAATAAAACTATTTTTTTTATTTATTATTTTGAATTGACATTATTGATATCATTATTATTAACATTATAAAGAGATTACAACTTTTTAGTTACGAATATTAATATTATTTTACCAACTAACAATTAGTACATAACACTAAATTTAAAACATATAACATATAAGTTATTAAAATAACAAGTATATCACTAATAATATAAATTCGTTCGATTACCATATTATGTGTTAATATATATATATATAAATGATATAGGTTCGTGAATCTGAGGCCAACCCTACACTTGTTAAATGTCGTCATATGTATTTTTACTACAAAATACAGTATGTTGAGTTTCATTTACCTTTTTACCCTTTATATTTTTGGGCTGAGAATACATGCGCAATTTTTATAAATGTTTTACGAAATAGACACAAGTAATCGAAACTACATTATATGGTTGAATTATCGAAATCGAATATGCCCCTTTTTATTTAGTCTGGCAATCTAAGAATTAGGGAACAGACACCCTAATTGACGCGAATCCTAAAGATAGATCTATCGGGTCCAACAAGCCCCATCCAAAGTACCGGATGCTTTATGTGACGACTCCGTCAAAACACTTAACGGCTCCGTCACTTGGTCCCACAGCTTGATCGAAACTCTATATGAATTTAATAAAACAACCTTGCATTCTTTATTTAAAAATGATTTCCTATAAAGGAAATCTACTAAAATGTATAAGTTTAGAAAAACTATACAATAATACTTTAACCAAAAGTTGACCAAAATAAAGTCAACAAACAACCACTTTTTAATGTAATAAAATAGAATGCAAGTTAATGTTTAACAAAAGCTGCCATCATAAATATGCAGACTCTCTAAGCACAGCGGAAGCAATCAATCATGAACCTGAGAATAAAACATGCGAGTAACTGTCAACAAAAATGTTGAGTGAATTATAGGTTTAATATTGCAAACAATATTTAATTTAAACAATAAAATTTTATGTTTGAAAACATAAAAACTCCTTTTTGAACCACCAAATTATATGCTAGAAAACATATAATAAAACATTATTCCATTTTCCGTGAGCCACCTGGTAACCACTTAACCATTTATTTACCCTTGCCAAACACAATAAATAATATACACCGAACAAGTGTATCTACAACAAAATACGAAGTACTAAACATTCCGATAACAAATTGCTAGCGCGACTAGCTCGAAATGGGGTTGTCAAACCCGATAGATCTATCCATAGGATTCGCGTTCACCAGTAGAAACCAGTGATTACAGTTACCAGACTAGGGAATATTTTTGTTCAACTCACAATGAATAATTTAAACCAACTTCCACTTGTGTCCAAAATATAAATAAATTGCATGTATTCTCATCCCAAAAGATTTAAAATAGAAAAATGGGACTATAACTCACCTTAATAGCAACTGAAGAAATCTCACAAACAAGCGAACAGCAAATAAAGTAAAGTGATCAAGAAAGATCACAACGCCGACCTATAAATAAAGCAGGCCGATATAAATAACTAACTTAGGTCAAGTCTTAGTATGATAGCTATTGTACATGTTGCAAGTAGACATAGAATAACACTCGGCAAGCATCGGTTTGACTGGAACAGCATACGGACACACACTTTCTATTTTTAGAAAGTTTCTATTTTTAGCAGGTTTCCATTTTTGGAAAGTTTTCTATTTTAGGAAAGTTTCTATTTTTGGAAAGTTTCTATTTTTGGAAAGTTTCTATTTTTGGAAAGTTTCCAAATTTAGAAAGTTCTATTTTTAGAAAGTTTTGAAGTTAGGAAAGTTTCCTTATTTAGAAAGTCAACAGAAGTCAACTGAAAGTCAAAGTCAACCGAAAGTCAACTCAAAAGTCAACCTTGGTCAAACATAGTCAACATTAATTTGAAAAGTGTAAGTTATAATAATAACATAGGTTATAATGTTTATTAAAGTCAAAAGTGTATAATTATGTCTTAACATAAGTTTAATTAAATAAAAATGAATTATTAAAGTTTAGATAAGTTTAAATGATATAATTAATATAACATAATTATTAAATTAATTAATTAAATATTAGTCATAATATAAGTATTATTAATTAATAATAAATTTTAAATCATATCATAAGTATTATTAATTAATAATGAATTATTAATCATATCATAAATTTCTAATTATACTTATTAAATCATAAGTATTTAATAATTAAATAATAACTAAGTCTTATAATAATTAAATAATTATTTAATCCTTATTATAAGTCCTATAATACTAATAATCTCATAATATAAGTTTAATACTTATCATAAGTATTTTTCATTAATAATACAAGTATTATTAATCATAAGTTTAATTAAAATGTTAATTAAATCATAAGTCATAATTAAATGATATAATAAATATATATCATAAGTCTTAAATAATAATAATTACTTCTTATATCATAAGTAATTAATCAATAATGAAAAATCATTATTTTTCTCATAAGTTTTAATATTTAACCATAAGTTTTAATCAAAAGTTCATCGGGTCGTATCTTGAGCCCCGGGTGTCGGTTTTCGGCGAGCCTTACATATATCTCCGCCTAAGCAAACCACCCGACACTTTGGTACACTCAAGAACACACCATGAACAGCCCACAAGTCGTGATATACAGTCAATATACTACTTGGAACTTCAATTCAATCAAAAACGTGTTTTAGACGTAACGGGTGATTCGTGGCTCGGATTGAGATGACCCGAACATGAAAGTTCGCCCCACCATCAGTCGTAACACACTAACACACCCTAAAGTCACCAAATATGGTCACAAAGTCGGACCAAACCTGGTTCATACCAAAATCACATTTCAATCTTAACAAAATACCACTTTGATCGTAACTAGGGCTCCGGGAATCGAAACGACATGAATCCGGAGTCTAAAATTAATGTCTTGATGAGAGGAACTCATTTATATACTTTATTTTATGATCAACATCAGTTACAATATCAGAAACACACGAAAAAGCTGCTGTTCCAATTTTATCAAACCGAAAAATATGCAATCGAGTAATTCTACGAATACAATCAACATTACAACAACTAATAATCATCATACTAATAAAATATAATCAAAATACAGAAAAATAAAGAAAAATTAAAAATCTAGGGTTAGGGTTTATACCCTAATCAATAACCAAGTGATATAGACGCGTAGAGAACGATGAGAGGAATCCGTTTATGTTGAAAGCCCTAATTCTTAACCTTGATTTGATGATGAAATGGTGATGATGATGATGAAAGGGGACGTTCATGGGAGGAGAGGGAGGAAGGAGGTGAAAAAAAATAAGATGATTAGGTTAGAAATGAGAGTAAGTAGTGAAGTTTAGAGTAATGGTCACTAGTTTGCAAGTTTGACAAAATACTCCCCTCCTTAAGGGATTTTCGGCCAAAAACTGAATGGGGTGGGCCCCATAGTGGCCCAATTTGATAAATGACAAAATCCTAGTGGCCCGAACGCCCGAACGAAACCCGAAACGCGAAAACGCAGCTACGCGATTGATTTTTCGAAGAGATAATAAGTACGCGACGAATAAAATATATAAACACTATATATAATCATATGACATCAAAATATCATATTTAAAATAATTAGGACTTAAAAATTCCAAAAGTTCGACTGTTGGTTTGAAAACCGAAAAGATTCGCCGGATAGAAATCTGCGACTCGTAGGTATAATTTAAAATATGAATACAAATATTCATATAACACATAATAATTAATATATTATTACAAAAATAATAATATAGGTCATAGAAATGACGTGGCACGAATAACAATTAACGGTCGTTAAATAGTTAACGGTAAAAGATAACGGAAAAAGTAGGGTCGTTACAGTACCTTCCCGTTACGGAAATTTCGTCCCGAAATTTAAGCAGGTGCAGGGGTTGACTCAGCATTTGGGAACAAATGCGGGTACTTCTTCTTCATCTGATCTTCACGCTCCCAAGTGAACTCGGGACCGCTTCCGGTGTTCCATCTAACTCGAACAATAGGAATTTTACTCTGCTTAAGAGTCTTTACCTCTCGGTCCATAATTTCAACAGGTTCTTTAATAAAATAAAGTTGCTTATCAACATGAAGTTCATCAAAAAGAATAGTTTCATTGGCCTCGGCCAAACACTTCTTTAAATTCGATACATGAAAAACATCACGAATAGCACTGAGTTCTTGTGGCAATTTCAAACGATAAGCCACTGGTCCAACTCTCTCAATAATCCCAAAAGGTCCAACAAATCGAGGATTCAACTTTCCCCTTTTACCAAAACGTACCACACCCTTCCAAGGTGAAACTTTCAACATAACACGATCACCGACCTGAAAGTCGATATCGTTCCTTCTCTTATCAGCATAACTCTTTTGCCTACTCCTGGCAGTTCTCAATCTTTCCTTAATCTGTGCAATCTTCTCGGTAGTCTCGTGAATGATCTCTGGTCATGTGAGTTGAGCATCCCCAACCTCATTCCAACAGACAGGAGACCTACACTTTCTACCATACAGAGCTTCAAATGGTGCGGCTTTAATACTTGCATGATAACTGCTGTTATAAGAAAACTCATCCAGCGGCAAATATTTATCCCACCCATTTCCAAAATCAATAACAGACGCTCTTAACATGTTTTCTACGTTTGAATGGTCCTTTCACTCTGACCATCCGTCTGTGGATGATAAGCGGTGCTCATATCCAATTTAGTTCCTAGAGCACCTTGTTAGGACTGCCTCAGTCCAACATAATCGATACGGGAACACCATGTCTCGAAATAATCTCCTTCAAATACAAACGAGTAAACTTCTTCATTGAATATGTTTCCTTAATTGGCAAGAAAAGAGTTGACTTAGCGAGTCGGTAACAATCACCCAAATGGTATCATAACCACCCACAACTCCCGGTAACTTCGTAATAAAGTCCATCTTAATACCTTCCCACTTCCACTCGGGAATTTCAGGTTGCACCAAAAGTCCAGACGGTTTCTGATGTTCAGCTTTAACCTTAGCGCAGGTCAAACACTTAGCCACATACGTAGCCACATCAGCTTTCAAATTAGGCCACCAATACAGCTCCTTAAGATCATGATACATCTTTCCTGAACCAGGATGAATAGAGTACCTAGACTTATGAGCCTCATCTAAAACAAGTTTTCGTAGATCACCAAACTTCGGAACCCAAAGGCATCCCGCAAAATACCGAGTACCATCGGTTTGTACCTCTAACTGTTTACTCAAGCCTCGGACCTTCCCGTTACAAAATTTTCCTCCTTCAAGGCTTCTTATTGTGCCTCAAGGATCTGCCTAGCGAGGTTTGTTTGAATTGTCATATTCAAGGCCCTAAACCTGCGAGGTTCAGCCCTTTCTTTACGACTTAATGCATCAGCCACATCATTGGCCTTTCCCGGATGATATAAAAGTTCGCAATCATAATCATTTAACGTCTCAACCCATCTTCGTTGCCTCATATTTAACTGTTTCTGATCAAGAATATGTTGAAGACTTTTGTGATCAGTGTACAATGTACCTTTGACCCCATATAGATAATGTCTGCAAATCTTAAGCGCAAACATAATAGCTCTCAACTCTAAATCATGGGTTACGTAATTCTGCTCGTGAATCTTCAACTGACGTGACGCGTACGCAATAACTTTCTTTCGTTGCATCAAAACACAACCAAAGTCTTGACACGAAGCATCACAATAGATAACAAAATCATCATTACCCTCAGGTAGTGATAATATCGGTGCAGAAGTTAACTTCTTCTTCAGAGTTTGGAAAGCAGACTCTTGTTCACTCTTCCACTCGTACTTCTTCCCCTTATGCGTTAAAGCAGTCAGAGGTTTCGCTACTCGTGAAAAATCTTGAATGAGCCTTCTATAATAGCCTGCTAATCCTAGAAACTGGCGAATCTGAGTAGGAGTTTTCGGAATTTTCCACTTTTTAATTGCCTCAATCTTGGCGGGATCAACTAGTATTCCTTGTTTACTAACAATATATCCAAGGAATTGAACTTCTCTTAATCAGAAATTACACTTAGAGAACTTAGCGTACAACCCTTCTTTTCTCAATAAATCAAGCACCAACTTCAAATATTCTTCGTGTTCTTCATCACTCTTAGAATAAATAAGGATGTCGTCGATAAAAACAATAACGAATATGTCCAGATAGGGTCTGCACACACGGTTCATGAGGTCCATAAACACAGCAGGTGCATTTGTCAATCCGAACGGCATAACAAGAAATTCAAAGTGACCGTAACGGGTGCGGAAAGCAGTTTTCAGAATATCAGTTTCTTTAGCGCGTAATTGGTGATAACCGGAACGAAGATCAATCTTATAATAAACGGACGAACCTTGAAGTTGATCGAACAGATCATCAATTCTCGGAAGAGGGTAACGGTTTTTAACAGTAAGCTCGTTCAATTCACGATAATCAATACACAAATGAAATGAACCATCTTTCTTCTCAACGAACAAAACGGGAGCTCCCCAAGGGGACGAACTGGGCCGGATAAAATAAAGTTGCAATAATGAAGGAAGAAATAAATATGGAGTAGTCACATCGGTGGCATAGATATTTAAGGCAATTCTCTCAAAGGAGTTAACGAGGATCATGGACTCCAAAGTAAATTTTCATTATATTTCCGAAAGGAAGACGTATGAAAGGTGTGATAATTCAACGAGAGTGAACTTCCTTGTACAATGAGCGAGGAAGTCTAGGATTAATCCATATTCTTAAATTTATGTGCGGATGAAAAGAACGCGAATCATGGGTTATAAAGAATGGCCGACTCCAGGTGAGATGAATCTCCAAAAATAATTTCGTGCACCCTAAAGTATCGAATCCTAGAATTGATGTTTACGAGGGTGTTGCGGTTGACAGCGAAAATTGAGAGTAGAAACTCCTCAAATGGTCTAGAGTAATATATATCCATGATACCCATTACAACAACAGTTGGGGTAGAAACCCACCTAGCGCCTTTTCTACAATAAGGTGACCATCGAGTGTACCCCAGAAACTTGATTTATCGGTCTGCGTTTCGGCCATGTCCAACCATAAGAGGGAAAATTCTATGAGCGCAAAGACTTTCCAACAAATTTTATAAAACCGGCATCCAAACTGGTGTAAGAATTTCTATCAATGGACTTAATGGTAAATTTTCATCCTTAAACGGAGGATGAGAAGAAATGTGATCCAAACACTCTGTAGAGTAATGCGAAAATTCTAATGTAATCAATCAAAGAAGTTTTGAAAAAGCTTTAAACGTCTAATGTAACCCCATAAATGGAACGAAGCTCTTAGTAAATTTAGAAGTATGTACAACGTGTACCATTTTACGTAAATCAATTTGAGTTAACTAGACAACTCAATAAGAGTGGTTTTAAAATAATTTTGAAGGTATAAATTAGTGTATACTAGCCAAAATAGGTAAGGGTAAATTTGTCCATTTGAATTCATACGTACATATATGATTTTATAAATAGTATACATGACAAAGTATTTCATTACTTCTATTCGCCCATAAATCTCATGAGAACCGCCCAATTACACAAATGTGTAAAATTTTTAATGAAAAGCAGGGTATCCGCATCACGGAGGTTACGAGTTGAAGTAAGATCGTTAAAGCTCGGGTGATGGACTTGAATCGTCTTGCGACATCTAATCAATAAATGCTACGAGGTCATGAAAACGAATGAGTTAAATATTGTTTTGACTATTGTCAGGACATAAGTCCTTGGGCCAAAACTCTTTACGTGCGAAGCTGTCACTAACAAGCGAGTTATGAATGACAAAACATAGGGTAAGTAGTTCGATTAAGACGAGTCTCTCGTATATCAACAAATAAGATAATGAGTATCTTCCTTACTCATGTAACAACGTTAGAATTTCCGAATGAGTGGTGTATAAATTTTCTCTGACTCGCTTTCTATTCCTCATGTCACAATATTGGGACTTTTTATGAATTAACGTAATATAATCACGTTGGCCTGACGCCATTATATTTCACTAAGTCATAGTTCCATTCCAATAGCACTACATGAGGTCAGGACACGCGGTCAACCTCGAATTTCAACACAATTTCCCTAAAACAATTTCTTAACAATGTGCTAAGGATAGCACAAGAGACAAGGACATCGAAAGTAATGAATAGGAGTAACGATGACATAAAAATGTCTTCGAAGTACCAAGAATCTCTAAAAGTAAGAATGACGTTTTCCGTTTCAACAACCAAAGCACATAGGCACAACGGCACAAATGCACGTAATATAACAAAAATGTTATATACCTAAACATAATAGCTGACATTGAAATGCCGAGCATTTAGAAGTCAAGAATGACATCTCGCGTAATATAACTCAAACGTTATATACATAACCATAATAGATGACATAGAAATGCCGAGAATTCTTGAACACGTAATGTAACTTAAACGTTATATCAATAAACACTAATTATGACATAGAAATGTCGAGAATTCCAGAAGTCAAGAATGACACCCCCTCGGTTTCACTAACCGAGGTGTTCCTTTAAAAGATGAACTCGCATGAGTCGGAGAATACGTTTAAATCGGAATGGGAGTTCCTCCCGGATTCAGAACATAATAGAAATGTATGTATGATAACAATATACATACCAACACGACACAAATAATCACATATAATAATATATAATAGGTCGGGCTGTAGACTAGACTCACTAATGCACCCTATTGACCCGGGTAACGACATCAATGCAGCCTAATTCCCTACAACCAGAGCTCTGATACCAACTGTGATAACATCACAGTTGAGGCAAAAACCCACCCAGTGCCTTTCCTGAGAACAGGGTGACCACTGAGCGTACCTCAGACACTGATTTTACAGCCTGCGTCTCCGCCAAACCGGCTAACCCTAGAAAGGGACCGCAAGGGGCAAGAGCCAATGCTTCGTCACAGGTAACACTGTGAGAACCCCCTCTACGATTAATCCGCTCAAAAACGGAATTAAACCAGCTCTGATACCAACTGTGACGACTCCGTCAAAACACTTAACGGCTCCGTCACTTGGTCCCACAGCTTGATCGAAACTCTATATGAATTTAATAAAACAACCTTGCATTCTTTATTTAAAAATGATTTCCTATAAAGGAAATCTACTAAAATGTATAAGTTTAGAAAAACTATACAATAATACTTTAACCAAAAGTTGACCAAAATAAAGTCAACAAACAACCACTTTTTAATGTAATAAAATAGAATGCAAGTTAATGTTTAACAAAAGCTGCCATCATAAATATGCAGACTCTCTAAGCACAGCGGAAGCAATCAATCATGAACCTGAGAATAAAACATGCGAGTAACTGTCAACAAAAATGTTGAGTGAATTATAGGTTTAATATTGCAAACAATATTTAATTTAAACAATAAAATTTTATGTTTGAAAACATAAAAACTCCTTTTTGAACCACCAAATTATATGCTAGAAAACATATAATAAAACATTATTCCATTTTCCGTGAGCCACCTGGTAACCACTTAACCATTTATTTACCCTTGCCAAACACAATAAATAATATACACCGAACAAGTGTATCTACAACAAAATACGAAGTACTAAACATTCCGATAACAAATTGCTAGCGCGACTAGCTCGAAATGGGGTTGTCAAACCCGATAGATCTATCCATAGGATTCGCGTTCACCAGTAGAAACCAGTGATTACAGTTACCAGACTAGGGAATATTTTTGTTCAACTCACAATGAATAATTTAAACCAACTTCCACTTGTGTCCAAAATATAAATAAATTGCATGTATTCTCATCCCAAAAGATTTAAAATAGAAAAATGGGACTATAACTCACCTTAATAGCAACTGAAGAAATCTCACAAACAAGCGAACAGCAAATAAAGTAAAGTGATCAAGAAAGATCACAACGCCGACCTATAAATAAAGCAGGCCGATATAAATAACTAACTTAGGTCAAGTCTTAGTATGATAGCTATTGTACATGTTGCAAGTAGACATAGAATAACACTCGGCAAGCATCGGTTTGACTGGAACAGCATACGGACACACACTTTCTATTTTTAGAAAGTTTCTATTTTTAGCAGGTTTCCATTTTTGGAAAGTTTTCTATTTTAGGAAAGTTTCTATTTTTGGAAAGTTTCTATTTTTGGAAAGTTTCTATTTTTGGAAAGTTTCCAAATTTAGAAAGTTCTATTTTTAGAAAGTTTTGAAGTTAGGAAAGTTTCCTTATTTAGAAAGTCAACAGAAGTCAACTGAAAGTCAAAGTCAACCGAAAGTCAACTCAAAAGTCAACCTTGGTCAAACATAGTCAACATTAATTTGAAAAGTGTAAGTTATAATAATAACATAGGTTATAATGTTTATTAAAGTCAAAAGTGTATAATTATGTCTTAACATAAGTTTAATTAAATAAAAATGAATTATTAAAGTTTAGATAAGTTTAAATGATATAATTAATATAACATAATTATTAAATTAATTAATTAAATATTAGTCATAATATAAGTATTATTAATTAATAATAAATTTTAAATCATATCATAAGTATTATTAATTAATAATGAATTATTAATCATATCATAAATTTCTAATTATACTTATTAAATCATAAGTATTTAATAATTAAATAATAACTAAGTCTTATAATAATTAAATAATTATTTAATCCTTATTATAAGTCCTATAATACTAATAATCTCATAATATAAGTTTAATACTTATCATAAGTATTTTTTCATTAATAATACAAGTATTATTAATCATAAGTTTAATTAAAATGTTAATTAAATCATAAGTCATAATTAAATGATATAATAAATATATATCATAAGTCTTAAATAATAATAATTACTTCTTATATCATAAGTAATTAATCAATAATGAAAAATCATTATTTTTCTCATAAGTTTTAATATTTAACCATAAGTTTTAATCAAAAGTTCATCGGGTCGTATCTTGAGCCCCGGGTGTCGGTTTTCGGCGAGCCTTACATATATCTCCGCCTAAGCAAACCACCCGACACTTTGGTACACTCAAGAACACACCATGAACAGCCCACAAGTCGTGATATACAGTCAATATACTACTTGGAACTTCAATTCAATCAAAAACGTGTTTTAGACGTAACGGGTGATTCGTGGCTCGGATTGAGATGACCCGAACATGAAAGTTCGCCCCACCATCAGTCGTAACACACTAACACACCCTAAAGTCACCAAATATGGTCACAAAGTCGGACCAAACCTGGTTCATACCAAAATCACATTTCAATCTTAACAAAATACCACTTTGATCGTAACTAGGGCTCCGGGAATCGAAACGACATGAATCCGGAGTCTAAAATTAATGTCTTGATGAGAGGAACTCATTTATATACTTTATTTTATGATCAACATCAGTTACAATATCAGAAACACACGAAAAAGCTGCTGTTCCAATTTTATCAAACCGAAAAATATGCAATCGAGTAATTCTACGAATACAATCAACATTACAACAACTAATAATCATCATACTAATAAAATATAATCAAAATACAGAAAAATAAAGAAAAATTAAAAATCTAGGGTTAGGGTTTATACCCTAATCAATAACCAAGTGATATAGACGCGTAGAGAACGATGAGAGGAATCCGTTTATGTTGAAAGCCCTAATTCTTAACCTTGATTTGATGATGAAATGGTGATGATGATGATGAAAGGGGACGTTCATGGGAGGAGAGGGAGGAAGGAGGTGAAAAAAAATAAGATGATTAGGTTAGAAATGAGAGTAAGTAGTGAAGTTTAGAGTAATGGTCACTAGTTTGCAAGTTTGACAAAATACTCCCCTCCTTAAGGGATTTTCGGCCAAAAACTGAATGGGGTGGGCCCCATAGTGGCCCAATTTGATAAATGACAAAATCCTAGTGGCCCGAACGCCCGAACGAAACCCGAAACGCGAAAACGCAGCTACGCGATTGATTTTTCGAAGAGATAATAAGTACGCGACGAATAAAATATATAAACACTATATATAATCATATGACATCAAAATATCATATTTAAAATAATTAGGACTTAAAAATTCCAAAAGTTCGACTGTTGGTTTGAAAACCGAAAAGATTCGCCGGATAGAAATCTGCGACTCGTAGGAACGTATAATTTAAAATATGAATACAAATATTCATATAACACATAATAATTAATATATTATTACAAAAATAATAATATAGGTCATAGAAATGACGTGGCACGAATAACAATTAACGGTCGTTAAATAGTTAACGGTAAAAGATAACGGAAAAAGTAGGGTCGTTACACTTTAGTACTTCGAAATTTATATCATGTCCGAAGGAGGATCCCGGAATGATGGGGATATTCTTATATGCATATTGTGAATGTCGGTTACCAGGTGTTCAATCCATATGAATGATATTTTTGTCTCTATGCATGGGACGTATGTTTATGAGAAACGTAAATATGAAATCTTGTGGTCTATCAAAATGATGAATTTTATTGTTTTATGATAAACTTATGAACTCACCAACCTTTTGGTTGACACTTTAAAGCATGTTTATTCTCAGGTTTGAAAGAAGTCTTCCGCTGTGCGTTTGCTCATTTTAAAGATATTACATGGAGTCGTTCATGGCATATAGAGGTCTGTTCATCGCAATGGTACCAGATGTTATTGTATTCGTCCAGGAAGATTTTGGACGGGGTATGACAATAGGCGGCGGTTCGTAGATATAAAGAGAAAAAGAAGGCGATTTCGTGTTAAACATCGACAGAAACGAGGAAGAAGAAGGATTGTCGTCGGTTTAGTTGTGATGACGGCGGCAATGTGGTGGTCAAAACAGCAGTTCCCGAAATTTGAGAGGGAATAAGAAGTTTTTAGATCTAGCGTTTGGTTGGTACAGGGTTTTATATGGTGACGAAATTTAAAGGCTTGGCCAGGGATGTACTTTTTTGATTTTTTAATCACTCTGTGAAAACTAACAAACTCATTTGTGCTAAAAGTTGCATTATATACACTTAGACTTTAAAATATATTTCATTTCAATAAAAAACCTAAACTTTGAAATATCAAAATTTGAATTTCTTTTAATCTAACAATTTTAAACATGTAAGTACCTGTTTTTACGTCTATTATTAGTTTTGTGTAGTTTCGATTATAACACTCTATTTGGTCCATTTGGTGGATGATGTCAATTGCATTTTTTTGGCAATGTAGTTACCTTCAAAATTAAGGCTTTTCATGTGTTGTTCGTTTTACGTTTTTATAATCAACATTTTTATCAAAACAAAGAACTCGGGGTTAGACAGTCAATAATACAATCAAACAAACCAATAACATAATATGTCCGCAGCGAAGCGCGGCTCCACATCCACTCGTTATTAATATATATATCAATGTTTTCGATAGAGAGAGAAAAAAAAACTAGAAAACCTAAAGAGTCCTCTAGTTTTTGACGGCAACTAAAACCCCACAAAAGTATTTTAAACACAAATCCTTCGATTCTTTTTCCAATGAACAATAACACACATATTGCTAACTTATATTTCATATATATGATATATGTAAATTAATGTTTAGACAATTGTTGGTGGGTGTTTATTTTCGACAGAGAAAAGGAAATCAAAGCAAATGTATTTTGCTTTTATTTTAGTTTTCACAAACTTGGTTCTTGTTTGATTAAACACATACAATTATTGCGTGTATTTTTTTACATGATTAAATAATCAATAGTTGGTTATTTAATATTATTACTTGAATCGGGACTAGCATATCCGGTTAACGTTGTTTGAAGTGTAGTGTGGATCAACCTTAGAGATGGTCGTACTTTCGATCGTGAGTTTCTCTTAATCAAAATGTGGTCCGTAAATTTATCTCCATCAAACTGTGATCTTCAAATAAAGGTTTCTCTCCAATAGATTTGTGGTCTTCAAAGAGAGGTACAATTCTATTAGTACTTGTTATTATTTATTATTAACCGTATAATACATATGGATCCGGTCGTTGGTGATTATTTTGTTTAAAACGCTTCCGCTATTATTTGATCATTATTATATGCTTATCGACATGTTAATAATTGAGTAGAAAATTGTTTTTAATAAAAACCTTAAATCACCAACATAACAGATTCTTATTCTAATTAACATCTAAACTAAAAGGGCTGTTGTGCAAAGGGGTCCATAGACAAATATCATTTCACCTTAGATAACACACTTGAGAGCGTTAATGCAATTTAAGAATAGGAAAGATAAATGGTAAGTTAATGAAAGAGAGGTAAGTTGCAAGTAGTTGGACGGACATCTCTCCTACCATTTGATAAGATAAATGGTAAGTTAATGAAAGAGAGGTAAGTTGTAAGTAGTTGGACGGACATCTCTCCTACCATTTGATGACTCAACATAGCCTCAAAATGCCTATAAATAATGAATGAAATAAAATTGGACAAAACACACTAAAATGAGATACCTACTCATAAACGTATAAATCAAGAATTGGAACAATCTTTCATTATTATAAATCTTGCAAATAAACTTGTCCTTGATGCATCATCAGGTTTACAATTACTCATAGAGAAACACCAATAATTCTACACACTCGATCAGTTCCTATTAAGGATAATGGCGTAAAACCTTTCGATTACATTTCAAGTGTAATGTGAGTTACCAACAGAGAATCACCATCCGATATGATAAATATTTCCAAGCCTTCATATCAACCCAAATAATGTAACCCCTCTCGTGAGTGATACCTATAAGCAAGTCAACAAATACAGTCACTACTAACCATATTATTGTCTTGTAATTTGACGTATCATCAAAGGTCAACCAAAGGCATGAAGATAAGTAGACTAGCCGATGAAGCGTTGAGTAATCCGACTGTAATCAATACACTCGGGTTATCCTCTTTGTATGTCTTGGACAATGCAATCGCAAGAGCCATCCCAAGAGAAATCGGAAATGGAGTTGTTACCGCGAAGAAAAGTACCATTACTGCTTTCTTTAGGATCATGTATTCGGCATGTTTATTGATCAATTATAATGGTAATAAATTATTAATTTTAAGCCCATAAATATATAAAATATAATAATCTTGTTTATGATACCTGAAGAATGTAACTACCAAGACCATTCCATCTACATTTGTTGAAAACAAAGAGCGACTACCAATGACTTAATTGTGCATCCATTATTAGACGCTCCAACTCATATTCCAATCACTATTGAGGTGAACAACTATTCCAAGTTCTAGTACCTGACATTTTATTATGGAGCGTCCAACGATGTATGCATAATTAAGCCATTGGTAACCACTCTTTGTTTCCATCAAATATTCGAAGGAATGGTCTTGGTGGTTGCATTTTTCAAGTATTAAAAACAATATTATTATATGTTATCTATGAGTGGGCTTAATATTAATAATTTATTACCATTATAATTGATCAATAAACGGGCCGAGTACATGACCATAAAGACAGCGGTAATGGTATTTTTCTTCTCGGTAACAACTACTGTTGGGAGAAAATGTGGGTTTATGCTTAAAGATAATATTTATCTTAACCAACGTAAATAAGTGTTTTGATGATGACACATGGACTGATGCACAAAACTAAAGGTGATGGTAGACATCTTGACATAACTATACAAGTTCACTAATTCACACTTACTCTAGCAAAAGACCAAAACCAAATGAAGCTTAAAACGAGAACATATACCACACGGTTTGGTCCACGGTCGACCGCAGGTCAGACCGTGGAAGTCCTGTACCATGGTTTATTAAACCAGGGAGCACGGTCGACCCTACGGTTGACCTTGGGTCGACCACAGAACGTTCTGTCCGGATTTTTGAACAAATAAAGTTTGACCACTTCGGGACATTTATAAATTATTAAACATGTTTAAACATGCTTAGAATAGTTGCCCCTTGAAGAGTTTTGGTCACTAGAACGCTAATATTGGTTAATCACACCTAATGACACCTTAATTACGATTTAGCCTTCATTAAAAATAACAGACAAGTGTTATAGGAAAACTTGTCTTCCTAAAATGTATTTAGACAGGCTTAGGATGGTCATCAAGTCCCAACCAATAGTTGCTCCTTCCTTGTACATGTATTTTGTGACGACCCGGAAATTTTCGACCAAATTTAAACTTAATCTTTATATGGTTTCGATACGATAAGCAAAATCTGTTAGTTTGAGTCTAAAAAATTTTGAACTATTTCCATATATACAATTACCCTTTGACGGTTCTCGACGATTCACGAACAATTATGTGTAAATAAATATATATACGAATATAATGAATTGAAATACATAAGTGGTTAAATGAATATTGTAATATAAATAATTTATAAATATTATATGTAGAAAATTATAATATTTCATTTTAATGAAAATAATTATGTATTAATATTAATTTGTTATATTATTATTATTACTAATATAATTATTAACACCATTATTAATAATTATTATCATTAATAATTATTATTATCATTATCATTATTATTATTATTATAATTATAATTATTATTATTATGATAATTATTATTATTAATGTTAAAAGTATTATTATTAATAATTTATTTATTAATTGTTTATATTAATTAAAAATAAATTATAAAGATAGTTAATTTGGTGAAATTTGCTCAAATAAATCAGTTTGCTTTTTGTGTTACCCGTAAGTATATGTCGATTCCTCTTTTCTCTTATAAATTGATTGGTTCATGTTTAGGAGATGAATTATTCGACCTTTATGATCAATCATTCAATTTCACATCTTAATTCATCCCACTGTATGTGATTGAGTGAGATATTTATCTTACTGTTTCTAATTTGTTTCTTATTTTATTACAAACTAAATATATACATATACATATAACTGCATTAAGATATTGAAATGAACACCACAAATCTTTTTCTCCTTGTTTCTCCATCTTCTCTCTCACCGGCCACGCTACCTCACCACCGGCATCCTCCATCATCTTCGGCCACAATCACCATCGTCGTCACCATAATCACCAACGAGCCTACTAATTTGTTTCTACTGGACTATTGTCGTCGCTACTGTTTAATCACACCCTAAACCCATTTAACCGTCAACACCATCATCTATCTATAATTTACTTACAAGAACCCAACACTAAAACCATTCATCTAGTACGTTTTCTATTTTGTGATTTACAAACCCATCACCATTTTTATCAACTCTTGATACTCGACTACACCATCGCTGCCGGAAAGCACCATCGTTACCACCATACGATCACCACCTTGAAACTAATGCTACTACATACTATCGGTTTCTATTTAAGATCATGAACGGCCACAATTAAACACCACTTCACCACATCTCTCTTCTTTTTCTGTTTTGAAACCGAAAGCAAACTAACCATTATAAATCCTTCAAAACCATTCACCACCTCAACTATTTTGCTATCAACGATCAAGGATCACCATCACTTAAACCACCATCTTCTACATCTCCATGTCTCTCTTTTCATTCAATGACTACAATACAATACCACCACAACCCATTGGAAAAATTGCTTCATTTTTCCTGTGTCTAAGCAAATCGTTTTGATACTATTCCGGTCACTGATTAGTGCAGCTGCCATTCCATCTTATCAAGTTAAAACTGTAGTGACCCGAACTTTTCCATGTTTATATATATTAATTGAGATTGATATTTACATGACTAAATGTTTCCAACGTGTTAAGCAATCAAACTTGTTAAGACTTGATTAATTAAAATAGATTTCATATAGACAATTGACCACCCAAGTTGACCGGAGATTCACGAACGTTAAAACTTGTAAAAACTATACGATGACATATATATGGTTATATATATAGTTAACATAATTTTATTATAAGTAAGTATCTCATTAAGTATTTTAACAATGTATTATATACATAAAAATGAGACTATTAAATTAAGAAACTCGAAAACGATATATATAACGATTATCGTTATAACAACGTCTTACTAGGTACATATGAATCATATTAAGATATTGATATACTTGGTTAATTATGTTAAATGATAAGTAAATATATCATTAAGTGTATTAACAATGAACTACATATGTAAAAATAAGACTAGTAACTTAATGATTTCGAAACGAGACATATATGTAACGATTATTGTCGTAACGACATTTAACTGTATATATATCATACTAAGATATATTATATATCATAATATCATGATAATGTAATAATTTAACATCTCATTTGATATAATAAACATTGGGTTAACAACATTAATTGAGATCTTTAACTTAAAGGTTTCAAAACAACACTTACATGTAACGACTAACGAAGACTTAACGACTCCATTAGAATGTATATACATGTTGTGTTTTGATATGTATTCTTACACTTTTGAAAGATTTCAAGACACATATCAAAATACTTCTACTTAACAAAAATGCTTACAATTACATCCTCGTTCAGTTTCATCAACAATTCTACTCGTATGCACCCGTATTCGTACTCGAACAATACACAACTTTTAGATGTATGTACTATTGGTATATACATCCAATGATCAGCTCTTAGCAGCCCATGTGAGTCATCTAACACATGTGGGAACCATCATTTGGAACCTAGCATGAAATATCTCATAAAATTACAAAAATATTAGTAATCATTCATGACTTATTTACATGAAAACAAAATTACATATCCTTTATATCTAATCCATATACCAACGACCAAAAACACCTACAAACACTTTCATTCTTCAATTTTATTCATCTAATTGATCTCTCTCAAGTTCCATCTTCAAGTTCTAAGTGTTCTTCATAAATTCCATAAGTATAGTTTCATAAAAATCAAGAATACTTCCAAGTTTGCAAGTCTACTTCCAAGCTTTCTAATACATTCCAAGTAATCATCTAAGATCAAGGAACCTTTGTTATTTACAGTAGGTTATCTTTCTAATTCAAGGTAATATTCATATTCAAACTTTGATTCAATTTCTATAACTATAACAATCTTATTTCGAGTGAAAATCTTACTTGAACTGTTTTTGTGTCATGATTCTGTTTCAAGAACTTTCAAGCTATCCAAGGATCCTTTGAAGCTAGATCCATTTTTTTCATTTTCAGTAGTTTTATCCAGAAAACTTGAGGTAGTAATGATGTTCATAACATCATTCGATTCATACATATAAAGCTATCTTATTCGAAGGTTTAAACTTGTAATCACTAGAACATAGTTTAGTTAATTCTAAACTTGTTCGCAAACAAAAGTTAATCCTTCTAACTTGAATTTTAAAATAAACTTAACACATGTTCAATATCTATATGATATGCAAACTTAATGATTTAAAACCTGGAAACACGATGAACACCATAAAATCGAATATACGCCGTCGTAGTGAAACTGGGGGGCTGTTTTGGTTTGGATAATTAAAAACTATGATAAACTTTGATTTAAAAGTTGTTCTTCTGAGAAAATGATTTTTCATATGAACATGAAACTATATCCAAAAATCAAGGTTAAACTCAAAGTGGAAGTATGTTTTCTAAAATGGTCATCTAGACGTCGTTCTTTCGACTGAAATGACTACCTTTACAAAAATGAGGTATAACTTATATTTCTGACTATAAACCTATACTTTTTCTGTTTATATTCATAAAATAGAGTTCAATATGAAACCATAGCAATTTTATTCACTCAAAACGGATTTAAAATGAAGAAGTTATGGGTAAAACAAGATTGGATATTTTTGATCTTTTTAGCTACGGGAAATGTTTAACAAATCTATACAAATCATATCCTAACTAACTTATATTGTATTATACATGTATTCTAATATATTATGTAATCTTGGGATACCATAGATACGTATGCAAATGTTTTGACATATCATATCGACCCATGTATATATATTATTTGGAACAACCATAGACACTCTATATGCAGTAATGTTGGAGTTAGCTATACAGGGTTGAGGTTGATTCCAAAAATATATATACTTTGAGTTGTGATCTAGCCTGAGACGTGTATACACTGGGTCGTGGATTGATTCAAGATAATATATATCGATTTATTTCTGTACATCTAACTGTGGACAACTAGTTGTAGGTTACTAACGAGGACAGCTGACTTAATACACTCAAATATTTAAAACATAATAAAAATAGTTGTAATTATATTTTAATCATACTTTGATATATTGTACATATTTGTATAGGTTCGTGAATCGATCCGTGGCCAAGTCTTATTTTCGAGGAAGGAAATATCTGTGAAAGTGAGTTATAGTCACACTTTTAAAATCTAATATTATTGGGATGAGAATACATGCAGGTTTTATAAATGATTTACAAAATAGACACAAGTACGTGAAACTACATTCTATGGTTGAATTATCGAAATAGAATATACCCCTTTTTATTAAGTCTGGTAATCTAAGAATTAGGGAACAGACACCCTAATTGACGAGAATCCTAAAGATAGATCTATTGGGCCTAACAAACCCCATCCAAAGTACCGAATGCTTTAGTACTTCGAAATTTATATCATATCCGAAGGGTGTCCCGGAATGATGGGGATATTCTTATATATGCATCTTGTTAATGTCGGTTACCAGTTGTTCACCATATGAATGATTTTTATCTCTATGTATGGGATGTGTATTGAAATATGAAATCTTGTGGTCTATTGTTACGATTTGATATATATAGGTTAAACCTATAACTCACCAACATTTTTGTTGACGTTTAAAGCATGTTTATTCTCAGGTGAATATTAAGAGCTTCCGCTGTTGCATACTAAAATAAGGACAAGATTTGGAGTCCATGTTTGTATGATATTGTGTAAAAACTGCATTCAAGAAACATATGTCAATGTAATATATTTCTATTGTAAACCATTATGTAATTGTCGTGTGTAAACAGTATATTTTAGATTATCATTATTTGATAATCTACGTAATGTTTTTAAAACCTTTATTGATAAAATAAAGGTTATGGTTGTTTTAAAAATGAATGCAGTCTTTGAAAAACGTCTCATATAGAGGTCAAAACCTCGCAACGAAATCAATTAATATGGAACGTTTATAATCAATATGAACGGGACATTTCAGTTGGTATCCGAGCATTGGTCTTAGAGAACCAAAAAATTTGCATTAGTGTGTCTTATCGAGTTTGTTAGGATGCATTAGTGAGTCTGGACTTCGACCATGTTTTCTTTAAAAATGATTGCTTAACATTTTTGTTGGAAACTATATATTATTAACATGTAAATATTATGTGATATATTAATCTCTTAACATGTTTGATATTGTGTGATAGATGTCTACCTCTAGCACAAATCTCATTGACTCACCTAATAATAACGAAGAGTCGAATATATATTGGCAAGATTCACAAGTTCCCGAAGAACCGGAAGAAGAGGAAACAGAACCGGAAGAAGAGGAACCGGAAGAAGAGGAACCGGAAGAAGAAGAGGTTCCGGAGGGGGGAATAGTAGGAACCACAGAAAACCGGTCAAATAAAAGAAAATCCTCAACCAATGGACCAAAGTTAATAATGGTCAATGGTGTTTCCGCTAAGAAAGCAAAATATTGGGAAAATTACCAATTTTCCGATGAATCGGATCCTGATGAGGATTCCGATGATGTTATAGAAATTACCCCGACCCAATTTAATGAGGCAAAAGAAAATAATAAGGGAAAAGGCATCAAAATAGAGAAATCTGATTCCGACCCCGATGAACTTTATATGTACCGTCAACACCCGTATTTTCAATATTGTGACAATAACCCGGGAACCTCTAAACCACCAGATTTTTTTAAACCAATGTGGAAAACGATGAATCGTATTAGAGGAACATCATATATCCCTAAAATATTAGGAAAAAGAACCAAGTCCGAAGAAGAAGAAACCAGTGATTCAGATTAGAGGGGTGTGAGCATGTTGTGTAATAAATGTATTGTAGTGTGCTTGTTCTTTTATGTTCTATGTAAAAATTGCTTGTATTGTTTGTTATTACGAATCTAATCCTTGTCTATTTTACAGTATAAAAATAAAATGGACGTTAAGGGTAGACAACTGAATATTTAAGAAGACCTACCAGAGGATATGATTGAGGAAATCTTGTCTAGAGTCGGTCAGAATTCATCAGCACATTTAGTTATGGCGAAATTAAATTGTCAAACATTTGAAAGATTTTTCAGAAATGCCTTAGTTTATAAAAGGTTTTCCTTTGATAGGTGGGGTATATCACATTGGGGAGACTTTAAGTTAAGCCGTGTTTTCTTTAAAGCATTAAATGCGGGGAACCCAAATGCAATTTTACGCTACGGGTTAAGAACCTATTTTGACTCAACATATCCCAACATAGGATTTCGTGAATTAGAAAGAGCTTCTAACATGCAACACAAAGAAGCATGTTATGCTTACGGGTTAGTGATGTTCGCTTCTTACCAAAGTGAGAAAAAGAACATCGGATTGCAGCTTTTAAATAAAACTTTTTCACAAGTGACGGATTCAGTAGTTGGGGTGAGAAACAAGGTTTTTAGATTATTACGGGGCTGTTGGACATTACGAAACCCTCGTCCTTTTAACGACATTACAACATGTTGCCTAGCTAATGGTCATAACGGTTATTTTCCACAAGACCAAGGATGGGAAGTCGTCTTAGTAAAATCAGAATGCATGACTTGTTTCTGGACTTATGAATTACGTGTCTTTATTTCCTTTGCTGAACAACTTGCGTATTAACTAAATTTATCTTCAAAACTGTCCTGTATCATAGTGTACTATATTTCATGTTATATGTAATATAGCGAAGTTGTAAGTTTGAAGAATATTTGTATGTGATATATTATTATAATCAGTTTCTCAAATGGAATTGTAGTAGTTGAATTGTATATTAGCTACTAAGTATGAACTTAACGGGTATGTAGTACCCGAATTTAAACTTATAAAACGCTAATATGAAGAAAAAGCTTTTATAAATGAGTTCATATTATGCTACGAGATATTATTGACTACTCTTAATATTCTGTATGATTAAATTGTTTCATTTGACTATTTTGAAGGAAATGGCACCGACTACTCGACACACCTTGAATATGAGTGAAGAGGAATTTCGTGCCTTTCTTGCTTCAAACATAACCGCAGTACAGGCCGCGCTACATACCAACAATAACTCTGAATCTAGCAATACAGCTAACGGCACAAGAAATCGTGTAGGATGCTCCTACAAAGAATTCACTGCCTGCAAACCTTTGGAATTTGATGGAACCGAAGGACCAATTGGATTGAAACGGTGGACCGAGAAAGTCGAATCGGTGTTTGCCATAAGTAAGTGTACTAAAGAGGACAAAGTTAAGTACGTTACGCATACCTTCACAGGTATTGCGTTAACATGGTGGAATACCTATCTAGAGCAAGTGGGACAAGATGCTGCTTACGCGCTACCGTGGTCAGCATTCAAGCATTTAATGAACGAGAAGTACCGTCCCAGAACCGAGGTCAATAAGATCAAGTCAGAACTTAGAGGGTTACGAACACAGGGATTCGATATTACTTCGTACAAAAGACGATTCACAGAATTGTGCCTACTGTGTCCGAGAGCGTTCGAAGATTAGGAAGAGAAGATCGACGCGTTTGTGAAAGGGTTACCGGAGAGAATCCAAGAAGATATAAGTTCACACGAGCCTGCCTCCATACAAAAGGTATGTAGAATGGCTCACAAACTAGTGAACCAGATTGAGGGAAGAATTAAAGAACAGGCGGCCGAAGAGGCCAACGTGAAGTTAGTCAAAAGAAAGTGGGAGGAAAATGGTGATAAGAGTCACCAAAACAACAACAACTATCCCAACAATCGCAACATCAATTGCAACTACAACAAACGGCACAACAACAACAACTACAATAATCATCCGAACAACAATAACAACAGCAACAACAACAACAATTAGAAGCAGCTATGCCAAAGGTGTGAAAAGTATCACTCGGGGTTCTGCACCAAATTTTGCAACAAGTGTAAAAGAAATGGTCATAGTGAAGTGTGAGGTCTACGGACCAGGGGTTAACAGAACGAAAGGAACAAATGGTGTCGGAACGAGTAATGGCGGAGCAAGTAGTGTCGGAGCAAGTTATGCCAATGTAGTTTGTTATAAATGTGGAAAACCGGGCCACATTATTAGAAATTGCCCGAACCAGGAGAACACGAATGGATAAGGCCGTGGAAGAGTTTTCAATATTAATGCGGCAGAGGCACAGGAAGACCCGGAGCTTGTTACGGGTACGTTTCTTATTGACAATAAATCTGCTTACGTTTTATTTGATTCGGGTGCGGATAGACGCTATATGAGTAGAGATTTTTGTGCTAAATTAAGTTGTCCATTGACGCCGTTGAATAGTAAATTTTTACTCGAATTAGTAAACGGTAAATTAATTTCAGTAGATAATATATGTTGGAATCGAGAAGTTAAACTGGTTAGCGAAACATTTAAGATTGACTTGATACCAGTAGAGTTAGGGAGTTTTGATGTGATAATCGGTATGGACTGGTTGAAAGAAGTGAAAGCAGAGATCGTTTGTTACAAAAATGCAATTCGCATTATACGAGAAAAAGAAAAACCCTTAATGGTGTACGGAGAAAGGGGCAACACGAAGCTACATCTTATTAGTAATTTGAAGGCACAAAAATTAATAAGAAAAGGTTGTTATGCTGTTCTAGCACACGTCGAGAAAGTACAAACTGAAGAAAAGAGCATCAATGATGTTCCCGTCGCAAAAGAATTTCCCGATGTATTTCCGAAAGAATTACAGGGACTACCTCCACATCGATCTGTTGAATTTCAAATAGATCTTGTACCAGGAGCTGCACCAATAGCTCGTGCTCCTTACAGACTCGCACCCAGCGAGATGAAAGAACTGCAAAGCCAACTGCAAGAACTATTAGAACGTGGTTTCATTCGACCAAGCACATCACCATGGGGAGCTCCTGTTTTGTTTGTCAAGAAGAAGGATGGTACATTTAGGTTGTGTATTGACAACAGAGAGTTGAACAAACTTACCATCAAAAATTGTTATTCACTGCCGAGAATTGATGACTTATTTGATCAACTACAAGGCTCGTCGATTTATTCGAAAATCGATTTACGTTCTGGATATCATCAAATGTGAGTAAAGGAGGATGATATTTCTAAAACTGCTTTTAGGACGCGTTATGGTCATTACGAGTTTATGGTTATGCCGTTTGGATTGACTAACGCACCAGCTGTGTTCATGGACCTTATGAACCGAGTCTGTGGGCAATATCTTGACAAGTTTGTCATTGTTTTCATCGATGACATACTTATTTACTCAAAGAATGATCAAGAGCACCAAGAACATTTGAGAAAAGTGCTAGAAGTATTGAGGAAAGAAAAACTGTACGCTAAGTTTTCAAAGTGTGCATTTTGGTTGGAAGAAGTTCAATTCCTCGGTCACATAGTGAACAAAGAAGGTATCCATGTGGACCCGGCAAAGATTGAAACCGTTGAAAAGTGGGAAACCCCGAAAACTCCGAAACACATACGCTAGTTTTTAGGACTAGCTGGTTACTACAGAAGGTTCATCCAAGACTTTTCCAGAATAGCAAAACCCTTGACTGCATTAACGCATAAAGGGAAGAAATTTGAATGGAAAGATGAACAAGAGAAAGCGTTTCAATTGTTAAAGAAAAAGTTAACTACGGCACCTATATTGTCATTACCTGAAGGGGAATGATGAATTGTGATATATTGTGACGCCTCAAAGCAAGGTCTCGGTTGTGTATTAATGCAACGAACGAAAGTAATTTCTTATGCGTCTAGACAATTGAAGATTCACGAACAGAATTATACGACGCATGATTTGGAATTAGGCGTGGTTGTTTTTGCATTAAAGACTTGGAGGCACTACTTATATGGGGTCAAAAGTATTATATATACCGACCACAAAGGTCTTCAACACATATTTAATCAGAAACAACGGAATATGAGGCAGCGTAGGTGGATTGAATTGTTGAATGATTACGACTTTGAGATTCGTTACCACCCGGGGAAGGCAAATGTGGTAGCCGATGCCTTGAGCAGAAAGGATAGAGAACCCATTCGAGTAAAATCTATAAATATAATGATTCACAATAACCTTACTACTCAAATAAAGGAGGCGTAACAAGGAGTTTTAAAAAAAGGAAATTTAAAGGATGAAATACCCAAACGATCGGAGAAGCATCTTAATATTCAGGAAGACAGAACCCGGTATAGGGCTGAAAGAATTTGGGTACCAAAATTTGGAGATATGAGAGAAATGGTACTTAGAGAAGCTCATAAAATCAGATACTCAATACATCCTGGAACGGGGAAGATGTACAAGGATCTCAAGAAACATTTTTGGTGGCCAGGTATGAAAGCCGATGTTGCTAAATACATAGGGGAATGTTTGACGTGTTCTAAGGTCAAAGCGGAGCATCAGAAACCATCAGGTCTACTTCAACAACCCGAAATCCTGGAATGGAAATGGGAAAACATTACCATGGATTTCATCACTAAATTGCCAAGGACTGCAAGTGGTTTTGATACTATTTGGGTAATAGTTGATCGTCTCACCAAATCAGCACACTTCCTGTCAATAAGAGAAGATGACAAGATGGAAAGTTAGCACGACTGTATTTGAAGGAAGTCGTCTCCAGACATGGAATACCAATCTCTATTATCTCTGATAGGGATGTCAGATTTATTTCAAGATTCTGGCAAACATTACAGCAAGCAATAGGAACTCGTCTAGACATGAGTACTGCCTATCATCCATAAACTGATGGGTAGAGCGAAAGGACAATACAAATGCTTGAAGACATGCTACGAGCATGTGTTATTGATTTCGGAAACAGTTGGGATCGACACCTACCGTTAGCAGAATTTTCCTACAACAACAGTTATCATTCTAGTATTGAGATTGCGCCGTTTGAGGCACTTTATGGTAGAAATTGCAGGTCTCTGATTTGTTGGAATGAAGTGGGGGATAGACAGATTACGGGTCCGGAGATAATACAAGAAACTACCGAGAAAATCATCCAAATTCAACAACGATTGAAAACCGCCCAGAGTCGACAAAAGAGCTACGCGGACAGTAAAAGAAAAGATATAGAGTTTGAAATTGGAGAAATGGTCATGCTTAAGGTTTCACCTTGGAAAGGCGTTGTTCGATTTGGTAAACGGGGGAAACTAAATCCAAGGTACATTGGACCATTCAAGATTATAGATCGTGTCGGACCAGTAGCTTACCAACTGGAGCTACCTCAACAACTCGCGGCTGTACATAACACTTTTCATGTCTCGAATTTGAAGAAATGTTTTGCTAAAGAAGATCTCACTATTCCGTTGGATGAAATCCAAATCAATGAAAAACTTCAATTCATTGAAGAACCCGTCGAAATAATGGATCGTGAGGTTAAGAGACTTAAGCAAAACAAGATACTGATTGTTAAGGTTCGATGGAATGCTCATAGAGGACCTGAGTTTACCTGGGAGCATGAATATCAGATGAAGAAAAAATACTCGCATCTATTTCCAGAAGATTCGTCAACACCTTCAACAGCTTAAAATTTCGGGATGAAATTTATTTAACGTGTAGGTACTGTAGTGACCCGAACTTTTCCATGTTTATATATATTAATTGAGATTGATATTTACATGACTAAATGTTTCCAACATGTTAAGCAATCAAACTTGTTAAGACTTGATTAATTGAAATAGGTTTCATATAGACAATTGACCACCCAAGTTGACCGGTGATTCACGAACGTTAAAACTTGTAAAAACTATACGATGTCATATATAAGGTTATATATACATAATTTTATTATAAGTAAGTATCTCATTAAGTATTTTAACAATGTGTTATATACATAAAAATGAGACTATTAAATTAAGAAACTCGAAAACCATATATATAACGATTATCGTTATAACAACATCTTACTAGGTACATATGAATCATATTAAGATATTGATATACTTGGTTAATTATGTTAAATGATAAGTAAATATATCATTAAGTGTATTAACAATGAACTACATATGTAAAAATAAGACTACTAACTTAATGATTTCGAAACGAGACATATATGTAACGATTATCGTCGTAACGACATTTAACTGTATATATATCATACTAAGATATATTATATATCATAATATTATGATAATGTAATAATTTAACATCTCATTTTATATAATAAACATTGGGTTAACAACATTAATTGAGATCGTTAACTTAAAGGTTTCAAAACAACACTTACATGTAACGACTAACGAAGACTTAACGACTCCATTAGAATGTATATACATGTTGTGTTTTGATATGTATTCTTACACTTTTGAAAGATTTTAAGACACATATCAAAATACTTCTACTTAACAAAAATGCTTACAATTACATCCTCGTTCAGTTTCATCAACAATTCTACTCGTATGCACCCGAATTCGTACTCGTACAATACACAACTTTTAGATGTATGTACTATTGGTATATACACTCCAATGATCAGCTCTTAGCAGCCCATGTGAGTCATCTAACACATGTGGGAACCATAATTTGGAAACTAGCATGAAATATCTCATAAAATTACAAAAATATTAGTAATCATTCATGACTTATTTACATGAAAACAAAATTACATATCCTGTATATCTAATCCATATACCAACGACCAAAAACACCTACAAACACTTTCATTCTTCAATTTTCTTCATCTAATTGATCTCTCTCAAGTTCCATCTTCAAGTTCTAAGTGTTCTTCATAAATTCCATAAGTATAGTTTCATAAAAATCAAGAATACTTCCAAGTTTGCAAGTCTACTTCCAAGCTTTCTAATACATTCCAAGTAATCATCTAAGATCAAGGAACCTTTGTTATTTACAGTAGGTTATCTTTCTAATTCAAGGTAATATTCATATTCAAACTTTGATTCAATTTCTACAACTATAACAATCTTATTTCGAGTGAAAATCTTACTTGAACTGTTTTCGTGTCATGATTCTGTTTCAAGAACTTTCAAGCCATCCAAGGATCCTTTGAAGCTAGATCCATTTTTCTCATTTTCAGTAGTTTTATCCAGAAAACTTGAGGTAGTAATGATGTTCATAACATCATTCGATTCATACATATAAAGCTATCTTATTCGAAGGTTTAAACTTGTAATCACTAGAACATAGTTTAGTTAATTCTAAACTTGTTCGCAAACAAAAGTTAATCCTTCTAACTTGACTTTTAAAATCAACTTAACACATGTTCTATATCTATATGATATGCTAACTTAATGATTTAAAACCTGGAAACACGATGAACACCATAAAATCGGATATACGCCGTCGTAGTGAAACCGGGGGCTGTTTTGGTTTGGATAATTAAAAACTATGATAAACTTTGATTTAAAAGTTGTTGTTCTGGGAAAATGATTTTTCATATGAACATGAAACTATATCCAAAAATCAAGTTTAAACTCAAAGTGGAAGTATGTTTTCTAAAATGGTCATCTAGACGTCGTTCTTTCGACTGAAATGACTACCTTTACAAAAATGACTTGTAACTTATATATCTGACTATAAACCTATACTTTTTCTGTTTATATTCATAAAATATAGTTCAATATGAAACCATAGCAATTTTATTCACTCAAAACGGATTTAAAATGAAGAAGTTATGGGTAAAACAAGATTGGATATTTTTGATCTTTTTAGCTACGGGAAATGTTTAACAAATCTATACAAATCATATCCTAGCTAACTTATATTGTATTATATATGTATTATAATATATTATGTAATCTTGGGATACCATAGATACGTATGCAAATGTTTTGACATATCATATCGTCCCATGTATATATATTATTTGGAACAACCATAGACACTCTATATGCAGTAATGTTGGAGTTAGCTATACAGGGTTGAGGTTGATTCCAAAAATATATATACTTTGAGTTGTGATCTAGCCTGAGACGTGTATACACTGGATCGTGAATTGATTCAAGATAATATATATCAATTTATTTCTGTACATCTAACTGTGGACAACTAGTTGTAGGTTACTAACGAGGACAGCTGACTTAATACACTCAAATCTTTAAAACATAATAAAAATAGTTGTAATTATATTTTGATCATACTTTGATATATATGTACATATTTGTATAGGTTCGTGAATCGATCCGTGGCCAAGTCTTATTTCCGAGGAAGGAAATATCTGTGAAAGTGAGTTATAGTCCCACTTTTAAAATCTAATATTTTTGGGATGAGAATACATGCAGGTTTTATAAATGATTTACAAAATAGACACAAGTACGTGAAACTACATTCTATGGTTGAATTATCGAAATCGAATATGCCCCTTTTTATTAAGACTGGTAATCTAAGAATTAGGGAACAGACACCCTAATTGACGCGAATCCTAAAGATAGATCTATTAGGCCTAACAAACCCCATCCAAAGTACCGAATGCTTTAGTACTTCGAAATTTATATCATATCCGAAGGGTATCCAGGAATGATGGGGATATTCTTATATATGCATCTTGTTAATGTCGGTTACCAGGTGTTCACCATATGAATGATTTTTATCTCTATGTATGGGATGTGTATTGAAATATGAAATCTTGTGGTCTATTGTTACGATTTGATATATATAGGTTAAACCTATAACTCACCAACATTTTTGTTGATGTTTAAAGCATGTTTATTCTCAGGTGAATATTAAGAGCTTCCGCTGTTGCATACTAAAATAAGGACAAGATTTGGAGTCCATGTTTGTATGATATTGTGTAAAAACTGCATTCAAGAAACATATGTCGATGTAATATATTTCTATTGTAAACCATTATTTAATGGTCGTGTGTAAACAGTATATTTTAGATTATCATTATTTGATAATCTACATAATGTTTTTAAAACCTTTATTGATAAAATAAAGGTTATGGTTGTTTTAAAAATGAATGCAGTCTTTGAAAAACGTCTCATATAGAGGTCAAAACCTCGCAAAGAAATCAATTAATATGGAACGTTTATAATAAATATGAACGGGACATTTCAAAAACAATCACCAAACACACGACGTGCTACTGTTTTGGGCAACTGGGATAGAGATAAATATATAAAGCATTATCTTTACATATGTAAAGACATATAATGCATTATCGAATATTGTGGAAACCATTTAACATTATGCCAACAAGAACAAGGTAAATTTACCCCACACCCACTAAATCATAAACCCATATATTTAAATAGATTTGTCGGTAGCATGACTATTATGATTTCAATATGTTAAAGAGGATATTAAGATGATCTGTAAAGGTGTGATTTTTATTTTTGTTTCTATTCCTTCTGTCTAACCAAACCTCATGAAACTAACCAAACAAGCCATCTCCATATTTATAACTTAGGCCGATAAAAGTCTTGTTATCATTTGGGCCGTATTTGTTTATTTAATTGGGCTGAGAACTAGTTTCCTATTGGGTTGAGATAAACCCAACTATTGAATTGATGTTGCTAGTCAAGCTGTTCTACTTCATTCGAAAATTCACTAACCCCTCACCTTCGTTTGTTGCTGCTTACTAACCACCTGCAATGTTTAGCTGTTTCTGGTTATATTCGTTGGACAACTGCTGCAGATATGCAGCTATTGTTCTTTCCTGTTATACTCGCTGTGAACCGTCGCTCATCAATCACCATCACCTACATAGTGTTGCCACTACACCTTCCTATTCAAGCTGCCATGCTACTCACTTTTATTTGTTACAATTTCAACCAACCCAAGTTACTACACATCCTTTTCTTTTCCTTTATGGCCGACACCTACCCAAAGAACAACCCCACTTGTCTATTAAAGAAGGATAATATCGAGCTGTACCAAAATTTCCTTTTGAGCCAGCATTATTTTCTTTTTTCTTATATTGATCGTGAAATGGTTGAGTTAATTATCGGACTCTTGTTGGACTTCAAGATTGACCGGTAGTTTATTTAAAATTAGGATTTGGATTATGATGATACATATGATGAATAGATAGGTGGTGATAATTAAGAATTCAAAAAAAAAAAAAAAAAAAAAAAAGATAATGATTATGATAATAATTCGAATGATAATGACTAGAATGACGAAACAGTGTGATGATATTCGATTATGATAGTGATGATTTATAACGAGGTTGATGATAATGCTTTAGGATGAACCCGAGATGGTTAAGTGATGATCATGATGATCATGGTGATGGTAGAGATAAATGACACATGAAATGATAATTGTGATCATATAATGAAGGTTATGAATGTATGATTTATGAAGAAGAATAAGGATTAGAAACAGAAAGGAACGAGTTTTGTATAATTCGGATAGGTTTTATTCGGATAATACAGAAATGGTGGAGTGGTTTGCTGTGGTGTTGAATCAGCGAGAGGTCTCGGGTTCGAGCCTGGGCTCTGACTTTTATTTTTTTAAAAAGAAGAAGAAGAAGTAGAAACATAAAAATGGGTTTAATAAATCTAAATCCTAAATTATAATCAGAAAAAGCGTGATCAAAGGAGTGGTTAAGGACATATCGGGTTAGCGGGAGGTCGCGGGTTCAAACTCGGACTTGAGCATTTTTTTAAAGGACTACTTCTAAGAGGTAGTATTACTATTACCATTATTATTATTATTATTGTTATCATTATTATTATTACTTTTATTATTATTATTGATATTATTATTATCACACCATTATTATTATTAAAGATAAGTATTAGTATTATCGTCACGATTAAAATTATCATTTTTAAAAACTAACATTAGTATTATTATTATTAGAATTATCATTATTTTATTCATTATTATCTTTATTATTATTTTTATGAAAATGATTATAAATTTTAATTTTATGAATATTATAATTACTTTTATAATTACTATTATTATTATTATTATTATAATTTTTAACATTAATATTATTATTAACATTATTATCATTATTATCATTTTTACTATTACTAGTAACATTATTATTATTATAAGAACTATATAATTATTTGTACAAAATTACTATTATTATTATTATTATTATTATTATTATTATTATTATTATTATTATTATTATTATTATTATTATTATTATTATTATTATTATTTAAACAAACAAATGATATTTATATATTACAAGTATACTAATATTACATAATAATATGTTTTAATATATTAACTAATATATTATTATTTATATTAATATAAAAGTAATTAAATTATATATATATATACAATATAACATATAGCTATATAAATAACATTTGAAATAACAAAAATATTATTAAAATAAATAAGTAATATATTATGTAATTAAAATATATAAAACTTTGTTTGATTGTGATTATATGTGTTAACATATATACTTGATATAGGTTCGTGAATCTGAGGTCAACCCTGCATTGTTCAGTTTCGTCGTATGAATATTTTTACTACAAAAATATCGTATTGTGAGTTTCATTTGCTCCCTTTTTAAATACTTTTGCAATATATATTTTTGGGACTGAGAATACATGTGCTTTTATAAATGTTTGACGAAATAGACACAAGTAATTGAACTACATTCTATGGTTGAATGATTGAAGCCGAATATGCCCCTTTTTGCTTGGTAACCTAAGAATTAGTAAACCAGTCTACTAATTGACGCGAATCCTAAAGATAGATCTATTGGGCCCAACAAACCCCATCCGTTGTAGCGGATGCTTTAGTACTTCGATGTTTTTTTTATCATGTCCGATGGATGTCCCGGAATGATGGGGATATTCTTATATGCATCTTGTTAATGTCGGTTACCAGGTGTTCAATCCATATGAATGATTTTTGCATGCATGATATTTATGAGAAATGGAAATAAAAATCTTGTGGTCTATTAAAATAATGGAAATGATTTTTTATGATAAACTAATAAACTCACCAACCTTTTGGTTGACACTTTAAAGCATGTTTATTCTCAGGTATGAAAGAAATCTTCCGCTGTGCATTTGCTCATTTTAAGGACATTACTTGGAGTCGATCATCGCAATGGGACCAAATGTTGATGACTTCATCCAGATGGATTAGGACGGGGTACGACAAGTGGTATCAGAGCGGTGGTCTTAGCGAACCAGGTCTTGCATTAGTGTGTCTAACTGATAGTTGTTTAAATGCATTAGCAAGCCTGGACTTCGACCTTAGCTGCATATTATAAGTTTTGCTTATCATTCCTAGTAGAAAATTTCCTGCCTATTATTCCTAAGTCTCGACATGTCTTATTGCAATTATTTCATAGATGGTGTACAGACAAATTCATATCACATCACATTAAATCTTATCTGACACGTTTCCTCAATTTCCTCCGTAATCTACGGGATCCTCTGTACTATATACAGATATTCTATGTAATTAGAATATTATCCGATATCCGTAAATCATTTCATATCAAAATCCTTTAACTGATCTTGAGAGATGGATCCTACATCTAGCTTGGATTCCATTAGTTCCGGAAGCGATTTCGAGAGGTATATTGAAGTAGAGTCCGAAGCCAATGAACCAGAAGTGCCTCAACCATTTAATTATTTTTCTTTCTGGAGAAGATGGGGGTGGGTCCTAGACTTGCTCACTCGATGGAGAAATGAAGAAGGCGAACCCTACCATGAATCAAACTTACCTCCTAACATCGAAGAAAATGATGTACTCACCAGTGAACCTATGCGCAACACTGTTGTCACCCTCCTTGCCAAAATCTTCTGCCTCGAAGGGCGCATTTCTGCAATCTCAGAAAATATTCAACCTCTACTTCCGAATACCAATCGAAGGGGAATATTAGAAGAAGTTAGGGAACTTCGAATTGATAATCAAGATCTATCGAATCAGATGAGTGGGTGGATAGAAATGATAGAGGGTAGGATAGAAACTCTGACAAGAATGGTGCATGATTTACAAGCTATACTTATTACACCAACCTCATCACCAACCTCATCACCAACCTCAGCACCAACAGCACTTATTCCACTGACAGCAATATCCACATCACCAGCCTCGACATCACCATCTGTACCGCGAGCATAATCTTCGTTCTGCATATCAATCTACATCGATTATCTTCATTCTACATAGCGATTATGTAATCTCTAAAGTCTTAAGATTATATATTCTCGTTCTAACGGTAAATCAAAAGAGCTTAATATCATATTGACTCATTAAATCCATGATTACATCTAAAGAAAATATATATGTAAGTATATTTTTCTAAAGATTGTAATTCTTTGTACAAATCGTTAATGGTGAAAATATTTTAACGGGTAGGTAATACCCGAGGAATATTTAGATTTCACATTAATAAGTTACCTTGTACATTCTTCAATTCAAAATTTAGCAGTCATTAACAATACTGCCCAAATCCACATATATATGTATCCGTTCATCAACGAACAACCATTTTCATTCAAATTCAAGTTCATATTCGGATTTTGACCGATCAGAATCCAAGTCAAGATTTGACAAGTGGCATAATGAAGAAAATAATGAATACACTAAAATTGATTAGTAACCAATTAATTAACTACGTAAATTTTTCTTCATCATCTTCAGATCTTAAATATTTTAAATTCTAAGATTATATATTGGACTACTAAGATTGGACTACTAACCTTGGACAATTAAAAAGTGTTAAAAGAGTAGGAAATATTAATTATAACATTGTGACTTAAAATATCGTTAATAAGTTACACCTACTACAATTAAATAATTCCTCAAGTATGCCACTTGATTTCATCTTAAACATCATTTGTATCTTGACGATTACGATCAGCGTTTAATCATCTAAAAACACAATTCTCTTGAAACCACCTCGGATTGATAACCGATGATTAAGATATGGTAGCATTAAATGCAGAGGAAACAACAAAATTGTAGATGGTCTAAATGGCCAAAAGTTTGGTAATAAAGAATAGAATGTTGGGAACGCTCGACAGAAAATTTGTAACTGAAAAATGGATTGAGCTAACCATGAAGGAGACCAAATACAAGGACCATACCCTGTATTCCAAGAATCCAGATAATTCTGTATCCGATGAAATCCTTAGAAGATATCTTGCTCCGAAGTCATGTTAAAATCTTAAGGAAAATCTTTCTTCATCAACCTTCGAACTTTGAAATTCCAAAATATCATCATAAATATATTCGATATTTCTGAGGATATTTTCATAAATATTCTCGTCCGAAATTATATACCTCTTCGTGCTTTCTGTATTCCATTATATTGGAAACTTCTGTAAAATCTAAATATAAATTACGAATGAATTCTGGAGAAGTGTTAAGAATTTGAGCATGAGTTAGTATAATATAATGACACTTGGCCAACGTGATTATATTACAGTAAGTCATGCTGAAGTTCTAATGAAACATGATGATTCACAGATCATACCCTCATCATGTGTCATGTTACATAACTCTTTCATTCTACTTAACCTCTAACCATATCAAGAAAATATATTCTTGATAGTTCGATCCTCCGTGATCCTGGTAATTTAACAAATCTAATCGTGCTATTACATTCCTTCCTGCATAGAACATATTGATCAATCAAAACTTCATACCTACGAATTCTGGACCATTATTCGTTTAATTTAAAGTCGGGAAGAGAAAACAAAAGCATAGAACTTCTAAATATAAGGGAAAATAGGAAGCCCAACAACAACACGAATATTACAAACCATATATATCAATGCGAATAGCAACATAAATACACGGAAGGGTGAAAAATACTATAACCCCAAGGTAATAGTAGAAGTTAACAGATTCCTCCGATGGTAGTTGAAAAAGGAGGAATACAGAAGCGAATGACAGAAAATGGACAAGGATCAGAACTGGATTAAGCATTTTTACAATCTTTAGAAGTGTGGATTAAAGAAGAAAGTATAGGAATGGTAAGGATAATGAAACGGAAGAGGTCAATTTATAATGAAATTATCAGACAAAGAAATCGAGGCAGATTACTGGATTTAATTAAAGAGGTCTTAATTACCTTATTCAACGAAGAATGAGATCTTATTCAGATTTCAAAGATTTCTTTAAATTCCTTGAATTCCGAAAAATCAACTGTGACTACGTCAAAATTTAAGACGAATATTTATTTCTATCTCAATCTTTTGTGACAGCTTCACTCGTACGCTTCACATAATCAAATCGTTTTATCTATATTAATCAATAATGATAAAACTCTATTTATCAACTCATATTCTTCATGAAAATATTTTTATTGTTAGCCATGACGATCTCACTCAAATTTCGGGATGAAATTTCTTTAACCGGTAGGTACTGTGACGACCCAGAAATTTTCGACCAAATTTAAACTTAATCTTTATATGGTTTCGATACGATAAGCAAAATCTGTTAGTTTGCGTCTCAAAAATTTTGAACTATTTCCATATATACAATTACCCTTCGACGGTTCTCGACGATTCACGAACAATTATGTGTAAATAAATATATATACGAATATAATGAATTGAAATACATAAGTGGTTAAATGAATATTGTAATATAAATAATTTATAAATATTATATGTAGAAAATTATAATATTTCATTTTAATGAAAATAATTATGTATTAATATTAATTTGTTATATTATTATTATTATTACTAATATAATTATTAATACCATTATTAATAATTATTGTTATCATCATCATCATCCTCATTATTATTATTATTATTATTATTATTATTATTATTATAATTATTATTATTAATGTTAAAAGTATTATTATTAATAATATATTTATTAATTGTTTATATTAATTAAAAATAAATTATAAAGATAGTTCAGTTGGCGAAATTTGCTCAAATAAATCAGTTTGCTTTTTGTGTTACCCGTGAGTATATGTCGATTCCTCTTTTCTCTTATAAATTGATTGGTTCCTGTTTAGGAGATGAATTATTCGACCTCTATGATCAATCAACATCTTAATTCATCCTACTGTATGTGATTGAGTGAGATATTTATCTTACTGTTTCTAATTTGTTTCTTATTTTATTACAAACTAAATATATACGTATACATATAACTACATTAAGATATTGAAATGAACACCACAAATCTTTTTCTCCTTGTTTCTCCATCTTCACTCTCACCGGCCACGCTACCTCACCACCAGCATCCTCCATCATCTTCGGCCACAATCACCATCGTCGTCACCATAATCACCAACGAGCCTACTAATTTGTTTCTACTGGACTGTTGTCGTCGCTACTGTTTGATCACACCCTAAACCCATTTAACGGTCAACACCATCATCTATCTATAATTTACTTACAAGAACCCAACACCAAAACCATTCATCTAGTACGTTTTTTGTTTTGTGATTTACAAACCCATCACCATTTTTATCAACTCTTGATACTCGACTACACCACCGCTGCCGGAAAGCACCATCGTTACCACCATACGATCACCACCTTGAAACTAATGCTACTACATACTATCGGTTTCTATTTAAGATCATGAACGGCCACAATCAAACACCACTTCACCACATCTCTCTTCTTTTTCTGTTTTGAAACCGAAAGCAAACTAACCATTATAAATCCTTCAAAACCATTCACCACCTCAAATATTTTGCTATCAACGATCAAGGATCACCAACACTTAAACCACCATCTTCTACATATCCATGTCTCTCTATTCGTTCAATGACTACAACACAATATCACCACAACCCATTGGAAAAACTGCTTCATTTTTCCTGTTTCTAAGTAAATCATCTTGATACTATTCCGGTCACTGATTAGTGCAGCTGTCATTCCATCTTGTCGAGTTAAACAATCACCAAACACACGACGTGCTACTGTTTTGGGCAACTGGGATAAAGATAAATATATAAAGCATTATCTTTACATATGTAAAGACATATAATGCATTATCGAATATTGTGGAACCCATTTAACATTATGCCAACAAGAACAAGGTAAATTTACCCCACACCCACTAAATCATAAACCAATATATTTAAATAGATTTGTCGGTAGCATGACTATTATGATTTCAATATGTTAAAGAGGATATTAAGATGAGCTGTAAAGGTGTGATTGCTATTTTTGTTTCTATTCCTTCTATCGAGCCAAACCTCACGAAACTAACCAAACAAGCCATCTCCATATTTATAACTTGGGCCGTTAAAAGTCCTGTTATCATTTGGGCCGTATTTGTGTATTTAATTGGGCTGAGAACTAGTTTCCTATTGGGCTGAGATAAACCCACCTATTGAATTGATGTTGCTAGTCAAGCTGTTCTACTTCATTCAAAAATTCACTAACCCCTCACCTTCGTTTGTTGCTGCTTACTAACCACCTGCAATGTTTAGCTGTTTCTGGTTATATTCATTGGACAACTGCTGCAGATATGCAGCTATTGTTCTTTCCTATTATAGTCGCTGTGAATCATCGCCCATCAATCACCATCACCTACATAGTGTTGCCACTACACCTTCCTATTCAAGCTGCCATGCTACTCACTTTTATTTGTTGCAATTTCAACCAACCCAAATTACTACACATCCTTTTCTTTTCCTTTATGGCCGACACCTACCCAAAGAACAATCCCACTTATCTATTAAAGAAGGATAATATCGAGTTGTACCAAATTTTTTTTTGAGCTAGCATTATTTTCTTTTTTCTTATATGGACCGTGAAATGGTTGAGTTAATTATCGGACTCTTGTTGGACTTCAAGATTGACCGGTAGTTTATTTAAAATTAGGATTTGGATTAAGATGATACATATGATGAATAGATAGGTGGTGATAATTAAGAATTCAAAAAAAAAAGATAATGATTATGATAATAATTCGAATGATAATGACTAGAATGACGAAACAGTGTGATGATATTCGATTATGATATTGATGATTTATAATGAGGTTGATGATAATGCTTTAGGATGAAACCAAGATGGTTAAGTGATGATCATGATGATCATGGTGATGGTAGAGATAAATGACACATGAGATGATAATTGTGATCATATAATGAAGGTTATGAATGTATGATTTATGAAGAAGAATAAGGATTAGAAACAGGAAGGAACGAGTTATGTATAATTTGGATAGGTTTTATTCAGAAAATACAGAAACGGTGGAGTGGTTTGGTGTGGTGTTGAGTCAGCGAGAGGTCTCGGGTTCGAGCCTGGGATCTGACTTTTATTTTTATTTTTTAAAAATAGAAGAAGAAGTAGAAACAGAAAAATGGGTTTAATAAATCTAAATCCTAAATTATAATCAGAAAAAGCGTGATCAGAGGAGTGGTTAAGGACATATCGGGTTAGCGGGAGGTCGCAGGTTCAAACTCGGACTTGGGCATTTTTTTAAAGGACTACTTCTAAGAGGTAGTATTACTATTACCATTATTATTATTATTGTTATCATTATTATTATTACTTTTATTATTATTATTATTATTATTATTATTATTATTATTATTATTATTATTATTGATATTATTATTATCACATCATTATTATTATTAAAGATAAGTATTAGTATTATCGTCACTATTAAAATTATCATTTTTAAAAACTAACATTAGTATTATTATTAGAATTATCATTATTTTATTCATTATTATATTTATTATTATTTTTATGAAAATGATTATAAATATTAATTTTATGAATATTATAATTATTATTATAATTATAATTATTATTATTATAATTTTTAACGTTAATATTATTATTAAAATTATTATCATTACTATCATTTTTACTATTACTAGTAACATTATTATTATTATAAGAACTATATAATTATTTGTACAAAATTACTATTATTATTATTATTATTTAAACAAACAAATGATATTTATATATTACAAGTATACTAATATTACATAATAATATGTTTTAATAAATTAACAAATATATTATTATTTATATTAATATAAAAGTAATTAAATTATATATATATACAATATAACATATTGCTATATAAATAACATTTGAAATAACAAAAATATTATTAAAATAAATAAGTAATATATTATGTAATTAAAATATATAAAAATTTGTTTGATTGTGATTATATGTGTTAATATATATACTTGATATAGGTTCGTGAATCTGAGGTCAACCCTGCATTGTTCAGTTTCGTCGTATGAATATTTTTACTACAAAAATATCGTATTGTGAGTTTCATTTGCTCCCTTTTTAAATGCTTTTGCAATATATATTTTTGGGACTAATAATACATGTGCTTTTATAAATGTTTGACGATATAGACATATGTAATTGAACTACATTCTATGGTTGAATGATCGAAGCCGAATATGCCCCTTTTTGCTTGGTTACCTAAGAATTAGTAAACCAGTCTACTAATTGACGTGAATCCTAAAGATAGATCTATTGAGCCCAACAAACCCCATCCGTTGTAGCGGATGCTTTAGTACTTCGATGTTTTTTTCTCATGTCCGATGGATGTCCCGGAATGATGGGGATATTCTTATATGCATCTTGTTAATGTCGGTTACCAGGTGTTCAATCCATATGAATGATTTTTGCATGCATGATATTTATGAGAAATGGAAATAAAAATCTTGTGGTCTATTAAAATAATGGAAATGATTGTTTATGATAAACTAATGAACTTACCAACCTTTTGGTTGACACTTTAAAGCATGTTTATTCTCAGGTATGAAAGAAATCTTCAGCTGTGCATTTGCTCATTTTAAGGACATTACTTGGAGTCGATCATCGCAATGGGACCAAATGTTGATGACTTCGTCCAGATGGATTAGGACGGGGTACGACATGTTTGACATTAATGTATACTTATACATTAATCTTGCAAATGTCACATTGCAAGTAAACTTACATAGCCTTGGTACAATGATATGTCGTCACAATATGTTTAATTCTAGATTAATTAGTGATCTCTTCTTAGTTATTATATAAGTATTACTTGACTACTTGCTATTTATACATGAGTATTATTTGACTATGTGCTAAATTCCAACTTGCTAGTAGTTAGTTAATATACATATGTATGAACTTTATCTTGCTATAAGTCATATGTTAGGAAACTAAAAATGTATGCTTAGCCTAACCAAATGCATTATGTGTAACTTGGTTGATAACAATTGATATATCATAATCAAATTGTCTTAAATGCTTAAAGATTTATTAACACACATATTAAGATATCAAATGAGACATGTTTAAGTTTAATAACATGTCTAATAATGGTTTAGTCATGATTAACATGATGACTTACAACATGCTTAATTGAACTTATTTGTTTCACTAGGTAAGACATCATTAATACATCCAATTAATCTATGTGCATCCTTAAAGATGAATAATAACATGCTTAGTGATTAATTGGGTTTGTGTCATTAATGATATGTTGACTAACCAATAGAATTTAAGCAAGTGTGTTAAAAACAAACAAAAACAAAAGATTATGACATATCTGAGATTATGTCAAATGGTTATCAAGTCTTGTATCCAAGAATGTTGGATTTCCCTTTTTTGTTATGACAAGTCACTATCAAAAGGATACAACCAAGGAGAATCATATACTTAATGCATATAGTACTTGTATAGGTTGTTAGGTATCTTTTGCAGGTATTCAATGAAGTAAAGAGGCCAAAAGAACCAGGTTTGAATGGATTTAAACGACCATACAACGGCTAGGTGAAAGTGATCTGACAACGTGTGGTCGACCAAGATCGACCATCGACTAAGACGCAACAATGACTAGTTTTTTTATCTCTCTCCATAAATAGCAAGATTTGGAGAGCTTTGAAGATTTGACCATCTTGCATGCTTAAACTCTAATTCATCAGAGAATCACAAAAATCATAATTCGTATACATATTTGTGATTAGCAAGAGAAGTTCTATAATCTCATAGATTGTAGAAGGGTAAACTTACTATGAAATTACTATCTTTGAGAGTTTACTTAGTGTTGCATAATCCTTTGAATTGTCTTAGGAATTTCATCACTAAAAAGGGTGAGTCTTGTACTCTGTAACTAAGTTAGAGGTAATCTTTTGAAAGGATATAAATATTAGGTTTATTTTCTACAAAGGAGTACAAGACTTGTAAGTCGGATCTCCATCGGGTTGGGAGAAAGAGGCTTAGTGAAGCAAAACTCCTGATTAGTGAATCGGGGAGTGAATTATGGTGGATTAGTTAACATCCAACCGAACCACTATAAATTCTTGTGTTTATGTCTTTACTTTACTTTCTGCATTACTTCAAACATAAACACTACACACATTGAGTTTGGGTTGATTAAGTTGATCAAGAATTGTGTAAGATCCTGTTTCCAATTATACGGGATGCCGTCCAAGATCGTGGGACACCATCTAACAAAGAAGAACGGGATGCCATCCAGGTAGTTTGGATGCCGTCCAGATGAAATGACGGGCCAGCTGTTGGATTTTAGATATTTTAAAGGGGCATTTTGGTATATTGACATGTGGGACGAGTTTAAGGCCCCAAGATCAGTTTGTTGAGTGCCATTACTCCATTTTCAACCACCTTCACCTTTCCACTTAAATTCTAGAGAGAGAGAGAGAGAGGAGGTTTCTTGTGTGAGAAAGTTCAATCAAAGTTGGAAGAAGCTTGTTTCGGGTTTAAGCTCGAGTCTTAAAGTTGTTCATCTAGTCACTAGCTACGTTGTGATTGTGGTGGTAAGTTCTAATCTTAATTTTCTTACTTAATTAGTGATAAGGGTTAGGGTTTGGGTTAGTGACGAACATAAAACCCATTTGTTAGTGATTTGGGGGTTTTGGGGTAAGTTTGGGTCATGAGGACTCAAAGATGACAAACCTAGGGTTTTGAAATGATAAATGAGTTTATGGATCTTAAATGGTTAGTAGATCACTAGCACACTTTGTGGTTAAGTGAATGGGTGTTATTTGGGTTTTGGGTGACCCAAATGGGTGTGTTAACCTTGAAATGGGCCAATGAGTCTTGGGTAACCCAAGTTGTTAATTGAGTACAAAAACACACTAACTTTGTGATAATATGCGTATTAAGACCATGATTGGCTAGTGTTAGGGTTTTGGCGAAGTTGACCTAATGATAGGGTTAAGAGTGCAAATGGGTCGAAATTGCACTATGGGTCATATAACACTAGGAAGATAAGTAAGTTGGTTGACCAACTTGATTTTGATTATATGCATAATGTAATAGGTACGTTACATTGAAGGTTGCAAGCTCGATTATCTTTCACGAAAGACTTTAAGGTGAGTGGAATAATTATATGTGTAGGTATATAATGTATTTATTTGTTGTAGCGAGAGACGTGAAGTGTCGACGCGCTAAGACACCACGTTTCACGTGATGAATGAAGTGTCGACGTGTTAAGACACCACTCGGGGTGAAGCATCGACGTGTTAAGATTCCACCCCAAGTAATATGAAGAGTGAAGTGTCGACGTGTTAAGACACCACTCAGAGTGAAGTATCGACGTGTTAAGATGCCACTCCAAGAACTATCACGGGTGAAGTGTCGACGTGTTAAGACGCCACCCGGGGTGAAGCATCGACGTGTTAAGATGCCACCCGTGGGATTAGGGTACGATGTGTTAAGTACTCTAATGGTTGTTATGAACACCGATGGGAAATTCGAGTACCATTCCTTTGTATTATTGGTTAACCATGGTTAGGTATTGTAGTGTAGTATATTATATTGTTTGGCGTATATGCTATTGTGTATGCTAGTGGTGGTATTGAGGTTATTAGCTTTATACTTGGAGTTAGTATGCTAATTATTGCTAGCACGTATGCGGTATACGAGTAAGTGTTTGCAAGTAGGTATATTATATATGTATGTGTATAATTATTGCATTCACTAAGCGTTTTGCTTACCCTCTTGTTGTTTACCTTTTTAGGCTCCAGCTTGGATAAAGGCAAGGGTATACGGTTGGATTAGTGGCTGCCCGTTTTGTTTGATAAGGGATGCTTTTGGGTGCTAGATTTTGAAGTTTGACCAAGATATGGGTAGTTTAACCCCAAACACCTTGCTCTAGGTGTCGTTTGGAAATTAAACTCTTATGGTCAAAACTTGTGTTTTTGAACGAAATTCGTAAAATGGGTCTTTGTGGTCCCGGTGTTGTAAAACTCTTTTTTATTGTGGAAATCTCTTAGTTTTACTTATTATAAGGTATTGTGCTAATTCGTTTCGTTTAAAAGTGTCGGGAAGCGAGTTTTCCGTTCGCGTAAGTTGACCCCGGGGACAGCCCCTGGCAGTTCATTTGGACGCCGTCCAAATTGCTTGGACGTCATCCAGCCCTTCACAACTGGACGCCGTCCCAGATGTTGGACGCCGTCCAGATACACTGTCCTACAATTTTTTTTTGGGTCGTGTTTTCGGTTGGATAATGGGTTGGGTCGTTACAGATTGTTCAAATCTTGTTGATCATCGAAAAAGTTTTAAAAATAGTATTAAGTAACTATTCACCCCCTCTAGTTACTTACAATTAGTATCAGAGCAGTTGCTCCAACCTTTGCTCTAGAAACGTTTTTGATTGTGTCAAAAATTATTTTGTGCAAAAATCCGAGTCAAACGTTTTTGGGATCAACTCAAACAATGACATACGTTGAAGGATTTAGCTAGAGGAGCACCAATCTTTGATAAAGAGGAAGTGGATATGGGGACTTTGCCCCAGAAAAATCCAATAGATGAAAAAGATAGTACAACTACTGAAAGAACCCGTCCTAATCCATCCGGACGAAGTCCATATCGATTATAAACGATTCACAATAGTTGATTACATCGCGAGGCACTTGACCCCTATATGATACATTTTACAAACATTGCATTCGTTTTTGAAATGACAAACTTTCATTACATCGAAAGTTGACAGCAGACATACCATTTCATAATATATCCAACTATAATTGACTTAATAATAATATTGATAAACTCAATGACTCGAATGCAACGTCTTTTGAAATATGCCATGAATGACTCCAAGTAATGTCTCTAATATGAGCAAATGCACAACGGAAGATTTCTTTCGTACCTGAGAATGAACATGCTTTAAAGTGTCAACCAAAAGGTTGGTGAGTTCATTAGTTGATCATAAATCATCATTTCATAATTTTTAATAGACCACAAGATTTCATATTTCCATTTCTCATAAACATACGTCCCATGCATAGAGACAAAAATATCATTCATATGGATTGAACACCTGGTAACCGACATTCACAATATACATATAAGAATATCCCCATCATTCCGGGATCCTCCTTCGGACATGATATAAATTTCGAAGTACTAAAGCATCCGGTACTTTGGATGGGGCTTGTTGGGCCCGATAGATCTATCTTTAGGATTCGCGTCAATTAGGGTGTCTGTTCCCTAATTCTTAGATTACCAGACTAAAAAGGGGCATATTCGGTTTAATAATCCAGCCATAGAATGTAGTTTCATTTACTTGTGTCTATTTCGTAAAACAGTTATAAAAGCAGCGCATGTATTCTCAGTCCCAAAAATATATATTGCAAAAGCATTTAAAAAGAGAGCAAATGAAAACTCACACCTATAAATATTGTAAAACAGTTAATAAAGCATTTGCATGTATTCTCAGCCTAAAAATGTAAAGAGTGATAAGGAATCAAATGAACTCACGCATATAAATATTGTAAAATAGTTAATAAAGTATTTGCATGTATTCTCAGTCCAAAAATGTAAAGAGTGATAAGGGATCAAATGAACTCACGCATATAAATATTGTAAAACAGTTAATAAAGTATTTGCATATATTCTCAGTCCTAAAAATGTAAAGAGTGATAAGGGATCAAATGAACTCACGCATATAAATATTGTAAAACAGTTAATAAAGTATTTGCATGTATTCTCAGTCCCAAAAATATATATTGCAAAAGCATTTAAAAAGGGATTAATGAAACTCACCATACTGTATTTTATAGTAAAAATACATAGGACGACATTGAACAAGTAAAGGGTTGGCCTCGGATTCACGAACCTATATCATTCATATATATATTAAAACGTATACTTGTAATCGAACAAATATATATATATTATTTCAATTGTTTATATTTTTATATCTATATATGTATACTTGTATATATGTTTTATATAAGTATTTTAATAACAATTTTCATTGTAATAATAATAATAGTAATATTGTTAGTAATAATAATGTAGTTCTTATAATAGTAATAATGATACTAGTAATTAGTAAAAATGATAGTAATGATGATAATAATTTTAATGTTAAAAATAATAATAATAATAATTATAATATTTATAAAATTAATAATAATAATCATATTTATAAAATAATAATAAAGATAATAATGATAAAAATAATGATAATTCTAATAATAATACTAATGATATTTTTTTTAAAGGAAATGATAATTTTTAAAGACAATTATAATTTTAATAGTCATGATGATAATAATAATAATAATACTTATCTTTACTAATAATCATGATGTGATAATAATAATATCAATAATAATAATAATGATATTAATAAAAATTAGAAATGCTACCTCAAAAAGAAAATGGCTTAAAAATAATGCCCCAGCCCGGGCTCGAACCCACAACCTCTCGATTAATGACAAATACTCAGAACCAGCCCTCTGGTCCTTACTTTCTGCTATACTTACTATTTTATTTCCTTTTAACTCGTCAACCCCATTCTTCATTATATGTTTCATAATCAAAATATCATCATCGTTAATCTATATCATCATTATCATACCCTCTATCATCTTCAATCTACTTTTAAATTCATCATCAAATTACCATGGGGTTTCGTTTCAGTCCCACAAGCATACCGAAATTAGTTCCAGCCATCTAGTCCCCTTCATTTCCCCTTCTCGGCCCAACTAAATATAAGCCCAACAATTATTTAATTTGCAACCCGTTATAGTGATTAAATAAGCCCAGGTCCGATTGCTTTAGTTCTAATATGATTCACGTACATCGTAAAACAGCTGGAGGTTTTTCCTTTTTGTGTGGGGTTCGGTATATAAAAAAATAACGTGAAAAGGTGCAAATTTCAGCAGCCATGCGATCAATCCCCACTTCCTTCTTTTCATCATGTAAAATATAAAAAAAATATGATGTGATCCCACTATGTTCATGAATAAAGTCCCACTTGATTCATTATAACAAATCGATTTCTTAAAAAAAGTCAAGTAGGGTTATGTGTTTAGGTAAATGTCGGCCAGCAAATAGAAAAAGGAAAGAACGTGCACCTCAACATTATTAAATTACAATCATTATACTTCATATCATCATTGGGTCGTTCAAGCAGAAACAGAAATAGATAGGTTTCTTGTGTGGGTTCGCTTGTAACAGGAAACAGAAAAGAAAAGAGGTGATTCCTGGGGTGATGTTTGAAGAGGAAACATGAAGGAGACATAAAAAAATAGAAGCTGCAGCAGAGTTCGAGAGAAAAGAAGTTGCAGAAAAGTAAATCGAATGGTGGTGGTGATACGGTTGATCTTGAAGGTGATGAAGACGGTTTGGTGGTGATCTCATGGTTTTCCAGGACATAAAAGGTAATCGTGTATTTAACTATGTTTATATATGTATGTAGATATGTATGAGATAGAGGGAAAAGAGAGATGAGAGATTGATGGTTCTGTGGTTGTAGAGATCGATGGTTTTGAAAAGTGGAAGAGATGCTCGATTAAAACATGGTATGTATATATGTGTATCTATATCTTTGAACATGTATATGTGAATATATATACATATGTAGGTGGCGATGGTTTGCAGTTTGGGTGGTGGTGGAATTCGATGATGATGTTGGTTGGTGTTTGCAAGGGTTTGAAACGGAAGGAAAACGAAAGTCTTGCAGTTGCATGAAAGTGGAGCAAGGGTTGGGGTCGATGGTGATTTGGTTTGTGTAACAAAAAGATATATATAAATGTATATCTTGTTTAGCTTTGGTTAATAACAGGAGGTACACGCTTACAATTTGCAGTGATAGTTAACTTTGTATATAAGCTATAAGTGAATAATTAAACCTATAAAGATGGTACTATCAGTTTGTTTGTACTGAGAAAGGATTAGGACGTCTAACAAAATGGGGACTGGAGGATTCCTTCAGTACGTAAAATAAATTAAAAAAATTAAAAGCTGATATTCCCTCAACTGATCTTGTTTGCTACTGGAACAAAAAGGAATCGAATTGTACTGGATTGGGAGCAAAAATCTAATAATACTATAGCTTAATCACGATTGCAAACAGATTACATATTCTTTAATTTCCTGATTGTATAATTTCGTATATATATATTTATTTATATATATATATCTGGTTATATATGATTCTGATTATATCTTTATTACATACATCTGATTACATCTGTAACTGTATTTATATATGTAGTTATATATATATTTTAAATCTGATTATCACTATATTAATGATAATAATATTAACAACTATATTTTAACTTGTATTATGTATTATTGATTATGTAATGTCATATTTATAATAACTTTTATTGAATATTTATAAATTATCTATATATATTTATTTGTAACTAATTGTTCGTGAATCGTTGGTAATAGCCAAAGGTAAAATATATTCATGTAAACTACTCCGCAAATTGAGACTTAATTAAATAGACTTTGCTTATCATGTCAAAACCATATAGGAATGAAGTTTAAATTTGATCGGAAATTTCCGGGTCGTCACAGTACCTACCCGTTAAAGAAATTTCGTCCCGAAATTTGAGTGAGGTGGTCATCGCTAACAATAAGAATGTTTTTATGACCAATATTAGTTGATAATTAGAGGTTTATCATCATTGAATAATAATGATAAAATAATTCGATTATTCTAAGAATACGAATGAAGCTATCGTAAAAGAGTGAATTGAAGAAAATAAGATTTTCCTTAGCTTTTGACGTAAACAGGGTTGAATTCCGGAATTCAAGGAATTTGAAGAAAATCTTCGAAATCTATAAGATTTGATTCTTCGGCGAATAAGGAAATTAAGATCTCTATAATTAAATACGATGATCTGCCTCGTTTACTCTGTCTGGTATTTCCATTATAAATTAAGCTCTTCCGTTCCATTATTCTCATCATTCCTACACTTTCTTTCTTAGTTCATACATCCAAAACATTATGAAAATGCCTAATCCAGTTCTTTTCCTTGTCCTTCTCCTTTCTATTGTTACAATCATTCTCCTTTTCCAACTTCCACCGGAGGAATCTGTTTTCTTCTACTTCGCCCTTGGGGTTATAGTGTTTTTAATTCTCCCGTGTCTTTATGTTGTGATAAACATTGACATACACGGTTTGTAATTTATGTGTTGTTATCGAGCTTTATATCCTCCCTTATATTTCGGGGCTCCTTGCTCTTGTTTTTCTCTTCCCGACTCCAAGTCAAGCGAATAATGGTCCAGAATTCATATGTATGAAATTTTGAATGACCATAATATACTAAGCAGCAGAATTGTAATAGCACGATTTGATTTGTCATATTACCAGAATCACTGAGAATAGACTATCAAGAATATATTTTCTTGATAGGTTCAGAGGTTAATTAGAATGAAAGAGTTATGTAACATGGCACATGATGACGTTATAATCTGTGAATCATCATGTTCCATTTAGAAATTTAGCATGACTTACTGTAATATAATCACGTTGATCAAGTGTCATTATATTATACTAACTCATGCATCAGTTCCCAACATTACTTCAGTAACATTCATAATTTAAGCTCGAAAGTTTACAGAATATAGAAACTAACAGTTTCTATATGATGTAACACTGATGGCACAATGAGTTTAATGATTTCATATAAGAATATTTATAAAATATCTTCAGAAATATGGAGGATATTTATAATGAAAGATACGATGATATCTTGGAATTTCTAATATCGAAGGATGGTGAAGAAAATTTGTCCGCAAGAGTTTGGAGTCAGAAGCAAGGTATTTGCTAAAGATTTCAGCAGGCATTGAATCATTTGGATTCTTTGAAGTTAAATTTATTCTTTGTGATTTGTCCACGACTTTCTTCATAGTTTCGCATAATCTACTTTTCGGTACTAAATTTTCTATTGAATGTTTCCAATATAATGATACACAGGAATCACGAAGAGGTATATAATTTCGGACGAGAATATTTATGAAAATATCCTCAGAAATATCGAAGATATTGATGATGATATTTTGGAATTTCTAAGTTCGATGGTTGATGGAGAAATATTTTCCGCAAGCTTTTAACATGACTTCGGAGCAAGATATTCTCTAAAAGTTTCAACGGATCCAAAATTATCTGGATTCTTTGAATATAGGGTATGGTCCTTGTATTTGTCCTTGGTCTCCTTCATGGTTAGCTCAATCCGTTTTCCAGTTCCAACTTTTCTGAGCTTTTCCAACATACTATTCTTTATTATCAAACTTCTGGCTGTTAAGATCGTTTACGGTTGTCTACGGTTTATGCTGCTTCATTCAGCTTTTTCAATATTCAGATTATTGATTTTTAGACTGGGTGCTTTTCAAAATTTCAGAATGGAAGGTCATTATTCTAAGAGATAGATGTTATATGTATAACTGTTGATGTAGATATGTTGTGAGTTTTCAAAGTACTGATTGCCGATTCCTCTACATTTACTGCTACCATATCTGAATCATTGGTTATCGATCCGAGGTGATTTCAAGAGAATTGTGTTTTTAGATGATTAAACGCTGACGGTAATATGGTGGAATATAAAAGGTTCCCCGGTAACAATAAAAGAGCACAGATTCATATCAAGGTTACAAAAAGGTCGTTTCAAATGAAAAGTCGAAGTTAACTTGCTGGAGCTATGACAAAATTGGCTAATTTGAAGAGAGATTATAAAGTTATTTTCGGTAATAACAACGCCAAAGGAGCTAGCACAATTACGTGTTAAACGTTTACTCAGGTTCCGAGTGTTTTCAGATGCATAACCATATGCATAAATCTTTTCTCCCGTAGTTGAAGTGCGGTTGGTTCATCCTCTCGATTGAGGTGTTTTCAAGAATCATGAAAGGTTTGAACGCAGATTGTAATCGTCAAGATACAAATGAGGTTTAAGATGAAATCAAGTGACAATTTTGAAGAAATGTTCAGTTTCATATATTATAAACAATATTTTGATTCATTTTAATTGTCCACTGTTGGTAGTCCTTAGTTGATTAGTCCACAATTAGCTAGGAACAGTTAGCTAGGATTTTGTTAGCGTGGATTCTTAACAAAATTTCTCATAGTTAATTTGTTTGTTTCTAACAAGTTTTATTCCGTCAAATGTTTTCTTCATTATGCCACTTGTTGGATTCTGATAGGTCAAAATCCAAAAATGAAATTTGAATGGAAATGGTTATTCTGTGGTGAACGGATTCATATATCTGTGGATGTAAGTAGTATAGTAAATGACTGTTGAAACAGATTCGAAGAACGTACAATGTAACTTATTAATGTGAAATTTAAATATTCCTCGGGTATTACCTACCCGTTAAAATATTTTCACCATTAACAGTTTGTACAAGAGGATTTTTAATTACAATCTTTATGAAAACATATATACATATATATTTTCTTCAGATGTATTCATGGATTTAATGAGTTAATATGATATTAAACTCATTTGCTTTTCGGTTGGAATTAGAATAAATAATCTCTAAAACTTTAGAGATTACATATTCGCCATGTCGAACGAAGATAAATGAGGTAGAACGATACGTAGAACGAAGATCATACTCAAAGTATAGATGATAATATTGAAGCATGGATTGTTGATGGTACTGGTGCTATTATTGATGGTACTGTTGGTGCCGGTGATGTTGCTGAAGCTGGTACATTTTGCACCATATTCTCCGAATTGATTATTTGAGCGCAAAGTTCTTTGACTTATTACTCCAGGATGATTGTCGGTCGAAACGAGCGGATGAATAAGGTTCAGAATTGTGGATAGAATATAATCTTGTTGAGTTACCCTGGAAATGAGACCGAAACTGGTGTCTCGAACAGGTTCGCCGGTAAACGCTTCAGGTTCATTGTCAAGAGGTGAATTCGGTTGGTGGAAGGGATTGCCTTCTGCGCGTTTCCATTAATTAAGTCGACTACGAACCCACCAGATGAATTGATAATGGCTGATTGGTTGATTCATGCCGATGACGCTGTTTTCGGAGCTTAGGTGAACATCTATGTCGGAATAGCTGTCGGAATAACTATCGGAATAGCTATCGGAATCTGAGGGACTCGAACTAGTTGCAGGATTCATCTCGTACGATCAGATGAAGGATTTTCGATAAGAATTAGATTATAGGATGTAGATTAGTATTCTGCAATACATAATTTACATATGCATATGTAATACTAAAATCTCATAAGTTACGGAGGAATCTACGAAAGCTGTCAGGTAAAGATAACAATAACAGATACGCTAAGATATGAATTTTGTCTATACACTATTCATGCAGTCAATGCAAGATGTGTCTAGACTAAGAATAATTAGCAGGTAATTTACTAAGGATGATAAACAAATGATTTCTGACAAAAATGATAAGCAAAACTTTTGTCATGCAGACACGGTCGAAGTCCAGACTCACTAATGCATCCTAACGACTTATCAGTTAGACACACTAATGCAGACCCGGTTCACTAAGACCACCGCTCTGATACCAACTAAAAGAACCCGTCCTAATCCATCCGGACGAAGTCCATATCGATTATAAACGATTCACAATAGTTGATTATATCGCGAGGCACTTGACCCATATATGATACATTTTACAAACATTGCATTCGTTTTTGAAATGACAAACTTTCATTACATCGAAAGTTGACAGCAGACATACCATTTCATAATATATCCAACTATAATTGACTTAATAATAATATTGATAAACTCAATGACTCGAATGCAACGTCTTTTGAAATATGCCATGAATGACTCCAAGTAATGTCTCTAATATGAGCAAATGCACAGCGGAAGATTTCTTTCGTACCTGAGAATGAACATGCTTTAAAGTGTCAACCAAAAGGTTGGTGAGTTCATTAGTTTATCATAAATCATCATTTCATAATTTTTAATAGACCACAAGATTTCATATTTCCATTTCTCATAAACATACGTTCCATGCATAGAGACAAAAATATCATTCATATGGATTGAACACCTGGTAACCGACATTCACAATATACATATAAGAATATCCCCATCATTCCGGGATCCTCCTTCGGACATGATATAAATTTCGAAGTACTAAAGCATCCGGTACTTTGGATGGGGCTTGTTGGGCCCGATAGATCTATCTTTAGGATTCGCGTCAATTAGGGTGTCTGTTCCCTAATTCTTAGATTACCAGACTAAAAAGGGGCATATTCGGTTTAATAATCCAGCCATAGAATGTAGTTTCATTTACTTGTGTCTATTTCGTAAAACAGTTATAAAAGCAGCGCATGTATTCTCAGTCCCAAAAATATATATTGCAAAAGCATTTAAAAAGAGAGCAAATGAAAACTCACACCTATAAATATTGTAAAACAGTTAATAAAGCATTTGCATGTATTCTCAGCCCAAAAATGTAAAGAGTGATAAGGGATCAAACGAACTCACGCATATAAATATTGTAAAACAGTTAATAAAGTATTTGCATGTATTCTCAGTCCAAAAATGTAAAGAGTGATAAGGGATCAAATGAACTCACGCATATAAATATTGTAAAACAGTTAATAAAGTATTTGCATGTATTCTCAGTCCCAAAAATGTAAAGAGTGATAAGGGATCAAATGAACTCACGCATATAAATATTGTAAAACAGTTAATAAAGTATTTGCATGTATTCTCAGTCCCAAAAATATATATTGCAAAAGCATTTAAAAAGGGATTAATGAAACTCACCATACTGTATTTTATAGTAAAAATACATAGGACGACATTGAACAAGTAAAGGGTTGGCCTCGGATTCATGAACCTATATCATTCATATATATATTAAAACGTATACTTGTAATCGAACAAATATATATATATTATTTCAATTGTTTATATTTTTATATCTATATATGTATACTTGTATATATGTTTTATATAAGTATTTTAATAACAATTTTCATTGTAATAATAATAATAGTAATATTGTTAGTAATAATAATGTAGTTCTTATAATAGTAATAATGATACTAGTAATTAGTAAAAATGATAGTAATGATGATAATAATTTTAATGTTAAAAATAATAATAATAATAATAATAATTATAATATTTATAAAATTAATAATAATAATCATATTTATATAATAATAATAAAGATAATAATGATAAAAATAATGATAATTCTAATAATAATACTAATGATATTCTTTTTTTAAAGGAAATGATAATTTTTAAAGACAATTATAATTTTAATAGTCATGATGATAATAATAATAATAATAATACTTATCTTTACTAATAATCATGATGTGATAATAATAATATCAATAATAATAATAATGATATTAATAAAAATTAGAAATGCTACCTCAAAAAGAAAATGGCTTAAAAATAATGCCCCAGCCCGGGCTCGAACCCACAACCTCTCGGTTAATGACAAATACTCAGAACCAGCCCTCTGGTCCTTACTTTCTGCTATACTTACTATTTTATTTCCTTTTAACTCGTCAACCCCATTCTTCATTATATGTTTCATAATCAAAACATCATCATCGTTAATCTATATCATCATTATCATACCCTCTATCATCTTCAATCTACTTTTAAATTCATCATCAAATTACCATGGGGTTTCGTTTCAGTCCCACAAGCATACCGAAATTAGTTCCAGCCATCTAGTCCCCTTCATTTCCCCTTCTCGGCCCAACTAAATATAAGCCCAACAATTATTTAATTTGCAACCCGTTATAGTGATTAAATAAGCCCAGGTCCGATTGCTTTAGTTCTAATATGATTCACGTACATCGTAAAACAGCTGGAGGTTTTTCCTTTTTGTGTGGGGTTCGGTATATAAAAAAATAACGTGAAAAGGTGCAAATTTCAGCAGCCATGCGATCAATCCCCACTTCCTTCTTTTCATCATGTAAAATATAAAAAAAATATGATGTGATCCCACTATGTTCATGAATAAAGTCCCACTTGATTCATTATAACAAATCGATTTCTTAAAAAAAGTCAAGTAGGGTTATGTGTTTAGGTAAATGTCGGCCAGCAAATAGAAAAAGGAAAGAACGTGCACCTCAACATTATTAAATTACAATCATTATACTTCATATCATCATTGGGTCGTTCAAGCAGAAACAGAAATAGATAGGTTTCTTGTGTGGGTTCGCTTGTAACAGGAAACAGAAAAGAAAAGAGGTGATTCCTGGGGTGATGTTTGAAGAGGAAACATGAAGGAGACATAAAAAAATAGAAGCTGCAGCAGAGTTCGAGAGAAAAGAAGTTGCAGAAAAGTAAATCGAATGGTGGTGGTGATACGATTGATCTTGAAGGTGATGAAGACGGTTTGGTGGTGATCTCATGGTTTTCCAGGACATAAAAGGTAATCGTGTATTTAACTATGTTTATATATGTATGTAGATATGTATGAGATAGAGGGAAAAGAGAGATGAGAGATTGATGGTTCTGTGGTTGTAGAGATCGATGGTTTTGAAAAGTGGAAGAGATGCTCGATTAAAACATGGTATGTATATATGTGTATCTATATCTTTGAACATGTATATGTGAATATATATACATATGTAGGTGGCGATGGTTTGCATTTTGGGTGGTGGTGGAATTCGATGATGATGTTGGTTGGTGTTTGCAAGGGTTTGAAACGGAAGGAAAACGAAAGTCTTGCAGTTGCATGAAAGTGGAGCAAGGGTTGGGGTCGATGGTGATTTGGTTTGTGTAACAAAAAGATATATATAAATGTATATCTTGTTTAGCTTTGGTTAATAACAGGAGGTACACGCTTACAATTTGCAGTGATAGTTACCTTTGTATATAAGCTATAAGTGAATAATTAAAGCTGTAAAGATGGTACTATCAGTTTGTTTGTACTGAGAAAGGATTAGGACGTCTAACAAAATGGGGACTGGAGGATTCCTTCAGTACGTAAAATAAATTAAAAAAATTAAAAGCTGATATTCCCTCAACTGATCTTGTTTGCTACTGGAACAAAAAGGAATCGAATTGTACTGGATTGGGAGCAAAAATCTAATAATACTATAGCTTGATCACGATTGCAAACAGATTACATATTCTTTAATTTCCTGATTGTATAATTTCGTATATATATTTATTTATATATATATATATATATCTGGTTATATATGATTCTGATTATATCTTTATTACATACATCTGATTACATCTGTAACTGTATTTATATATGTAGTTATATATATATTTTAAATCTGATTATCACTATATTAATGATAATAATATTAACAACTATATTTTAACTTGTATTATGTATTATTGATTATGTAATGTCATATTTATAATAACTTTTATTGAATATTTATAAATTATCTATATATATTTATTTGTAACTAATTGTTCGTGAATCGTTGATAATAGCCAAAGGTAAAATATATTCATGTAAACTACTCCGCAAATTGAGACTTAATTAAATAGACTTTGCTTATCATGTCAAAACCATATAGGAATGAAGTTTAAATTTGATCGGAAATTTCCGGGTCGTCACAACTACAACGGGAATACTCGAGAGGAGATTTTAGTGATCTCCAAAACACTTACAAAAATGTCAAAAACATGACACATAAAAACCTAAGATACAGTTTTTAATGAACATCCCAAGGATTGCCATTGACAAAATACCAAACAGAAATAACTAACGAAGGACTGACAATGCAAAACATTTTAAACTGCAAAGGACTGGCATTGCAAGACTTCTGAGACTGCACCATATTTACTCTATTAGTCCCTGCAGTCCATAAAACCTTAAAATCCCTATCTGAGTCTGCATTCCCATAACACCATTTAACAATAATCCAATTATGTGAGATCCTAATCAAATTATCCTTAAAATTAGGACCCAAACCTATAATCAAGCTCAGTAAACCCCTCTGTTGCTGCATCATTTCGATCATAATATAGACCAAGACCAAATCATATTTAAATTCCTAAAAAAAATCATAAGATGCCCTAATTTCAAAGTGAGTCCAGTGAGATCAAGTGACCACATTAGGTAACTAGTTATGCATTTAGACATCCCACAGACCATAACAATACCAAATACAATCTTGATTAAACACATGGCATCATCAACATTCTGTCCATATTCCATTAAAACAGCAACTTTGACAGAAAGTCCAACATGGTCAACATTTTTAGCATTAAGCAACCATTGAATATCCTGGCTTTTGCAAAACATCATATACCTTAAAATACACTCTAAGTACCATCCAGTATCCCATAAAGCTCTTTGATTCAAAAAGTCAAAAGTCATTAAACTTAGGGTTTTGACTGAAAGTCCAACTTGGTCAACATTTTGGTAATTAATCATGTATTGACCAGGCTGCCTGCTGCACTTAATCATAAAACACAAGGTAAACTTTGAGCAATATTCATGATCCCAAAATGCCCTTTGACTCCAAAAGTCAACCATTACTAAAAACCCTAGATACCATAGCAGGTTCATTCCTAAAACCCTATTCCTCTCATAATCAAGACTAAACATCCTTAAATCATTAATATTTCATAAAATCATCATATTATCACACGGAATGCCATCCAAATTATAAGTTTGACCCGGTAAAGTCTAATCAAAAGATTATGACATATGGAGCATCGTCAAGCGAGGAAAACTTGTTCCTCAAGAATCTTCAAATATAGTATACTCAACATTCCAAAATGATGAAGTAGTGAACAAAGTACTAAATCAATTTGATGATATATCACTACTTCATAGAGTTCTTCCGAGTGGCCCGTTCCCTTTCCAATTATCTTTCCAAAAGCTCGATGTTAACCCGTTACCGACTTTAACCTGGATTACATCATTGGAATAATTGTAAAGATTTCCAGTTCGACCAGGTTGATGCCCCATTTTGGTTATAACCTTCTAACCCACCTTGACTCCCATACATGGCACGAATCACTCTAACCCACAGAGCTGATCACATGCATAAAATCGCCACATCCACTTTAGAAGAAGAGCATAATTAAATGCTTTTACACTACCAATATTCAAACCTCCACTTTCCTAGGAATTTAAAGCTTGCTCCCACTTTCTCCAATGCATATTTTTCTTGTCCGAAGTCGAACCCCAAAAGAACGAAGCAGGTAATCCTTCGATCTCATTAATAACGGATTCCGGGCACTTAATTTACGAAAAAAGTATGTACTCAATGAACCTAATACCGATCTAATGGGGGTGAGGCGACCCCCTATTGAAAGAAGTTATGATATGAAATTGATAACAGTTGCTTCAAAATTGATTAGAAATTAGAAACGTATTTGTAACCTAAATTACGTAGATGTTGTCAGTATGTTTGTTACTTGCATAGTAGTACTCCATATAACAAGACTAGCCTTTAAGAGCCCGTGCGTTGCACGGCGACCCTTAATCAAACAAACTGGAAACGTTCATGATATATCAATTAATGGTATGATAAGTAGAGTATCAAAATTATTGTTGTGGATGGCCTGAAGACCATTCAATTACATCGCCTTCAGTTTTTGGTCAGATTTGCCACATCAGCTCGTTTAAATAACCAAATTAACCTCGAAAGGGGAATAAAACCAAAACACACATAATATGCTTAGTCCATATTTTGTACCATCTTCTGTACTTTTAAAACTTGTGTAACCATTCATATTACCACTTGAAAATACATCATCTCAGTAACCAATATTAGCTTAGCCCATTGATTGCGCATAAATGGACAGGCCCACCAAGTGTAACATTTAGCATTTTGGCCTAATATAAGAAACTCGTTACCTTTTTCATTCATTACTATAATGTGAATACCATAAAAATGTTCATGTAAACCAAACGACCAATTAAGACAGTATCATTAGTAGCCTCAACATCTTTAACAAATACATTCCTTTGGTCACCATTTGCATCCATAATCCGTATCACTTCCCACTCATGAACATACTTTAACTTTATAACTTTGACCCATTGACTTTCAAATGAGATAATACACCTCATTGTTCCAGTTACATCCACCTCCCACATAATTTTGCTCATAGTAGCATAAATAAACATCCTCATTTTGACCCGTTGACTTTTGAGAGTCAAAATAACAATAAAAAATGAAAGGGAATTACCTTGATCATTCACAACAAAATGTCCCTTCAACATAATAACCTGGTATCTATTTTGCGTATGAACGCAGCTCCAACCATATATACCATTAACTTTGTCTTTAATAACATTCCAACTTTTTTTAAACAGTCTTTGATTTCATGAACTTAAACTACCATTCAACACATAAAAGCATCAGCAGAGAAGAAGGATATATAAGATAAAAATAAAAACCTTGTGCTGTTAGTCAAATGGCAGCTTTAGATAGGGAAAAATAACCAAAAACCCTAAACCCTAGCAGCAATTGCAGATCCAATGGTTATCCAACTTGTGAAGATAACCATAAGTTATTTGACATATTGTTCATGTAGCTCAAAAGCATACATATACATAGTGCTTTTAAAAGCCTAACCTTCCAGTGTTCATCTATAATAACTCATGCACCTCATTTTCTTAAAAGCATAACCATGACTTCGATGGTTGTCTGGTGTGTTTACCGTCAGTTCTAGGTTCATCGTATATGTTACCCAAGTTGAAAACACAATTGTAAGGCAATCTCGACCCATTCAGATTAATGAGCCTCAAGCAAGTACTCTCTCTTATTTTAAGTGTACCAACAAAAATCTAAAGGATTAGATTGAAAAAAAAAAAACAAAATACATTAACAATAACAAACTTTATAATCACTTTATGAGCATAAAAAACTTCATAAAAACTTATAATTATCATCTAAATACTCACATAGCAACAAAATCTGTACGAACAATTGAATGTTACATCATAACTTCCACTTCCATGTTCAGACTCAATTGCGTAGTCACAACACACTGTGGGACACCACTTTGTCTATAAACATGTCATAAGATTATAATACATATACATAAAAAAAAAAAATAATAAATAAATAAATAAATACATATACATGACACCCTTTTTAGACCTATAACAAAAATTAACTGATTGTACTTACCTATCAGGCCAACCCGCCCATTTCATCACCTCCAATATTCAAACTCACCATCGTCGATTTTGTGTTGTTTCTTTTTGTTCACAATAGCATCAAATACAACTGAGGAAACAATCATATAATTGCAGCAAAAAAAGAGGAAATAATGTACCAAATCATTTTCTTGCTATGATTCTACTTGTTGTGGTAGGTACCATGACTTTTCGTTTGACATAACCATACCTAAATCAAATTACTACAGGTATAAAATACGAGGTATGGTTAACTTAAAATATTACAGGTATGATTAAAAACTTTTAGCAAAGCTAAAAAGGTTGCAAAGTGTATTTATAGTGCAGAAAGCCAGAAACTTTTAAATTGTTTTAGTTTAAAAATTAATCTAATACTGAAATGGTTACTTCTAAAGTGTATTTATAGTTCAAAAACTGCAAAGCACGCATTTTTCATATCTGTTTATACATCAAAAACAATTACTGAAGTCCTCGAAGATATTTGTTTATACATTAAAAACAATTACTCCAGTCCTCGAAAATAATCGTTTATACATAAAAAAACAATAAAAAAAATACAAAAAAAAAAACAAAAAAAAAAAACTCATATACACATTATGAATTAAAGAGTAAATGAGCAAAACAGTAGCATACCTTGTCATCAGAAATTAAAATCAAAGACAATCCTCAACGCATATGCAAGCAAAACCCAAAACCGATTAACAGTTAAATTGACCTTAAAACCAAAAATCATTCAAATCTTATATCATGCAAAAACCTAATATTTATATAAACATGTTGTAAATCTGTGAGCGATTTTGAAACCCTAAATCGGAAAAGCGATTCGTTGCAAACCCTAAATCGCTGCAAACCCTAAATCGTTTTTGTAATTGTCATCTTCATCACTCCGGGTTAAGCACCGGAGAAACTTCCGGCGATTTCACAGAATCTGGTGTTAGTATACAAAATTTATACGGTATTGTGGAGAAAAACGCAACGGATTCATTGGTGGTAGTGGCAACCTCTATTACGGCGGCATGAGGGCATGATCGGCTGCGGAATATGCTGTGGGTTTTTTTTTTTTTTTTTATTGTGAAGAGAAAGAGAGAGAGGGGTGCAGTCATACAGAATTTATATTTTGGGATTAATTTAAATAAATCAGTTTTATTAGAAAAATACACGTGGCACTGAATTTGTGGGTGAATTGTCAGAGTGACACGTCAGATTTGTCTATGTGCTTTGTAAGATGTAGAGATTCTAATACCGAGCCAAATAGTAAGCACATTATTATTATTATTATTATTATTATTATTATTATTATATATATATATATATATATATATATATATATATATATATATATATATATATATATATATATATATATATATATATATATATATAAACAACTGAAGCCACATTTATTTGTTAAACTAGTCCGGACTGGCCAGCGCGTTGGGCGGGTGCTTTCGACCTGCGTATTCATATTTAACGTAGCGTTGTGTATTTACAGAGGGGAACATCGCACATGTGTTAAGCGCCGTTTTAGATGTCGTTGTGTTAAGGATTTTTTAAAAAGTACCCGTTTCTAACGTAGTTAGTTTTGTTTTGTTCAATAAATTTTTTCGAGTGTAACGGTGCTGTCGGGAAAATTTGACTCCCGGCGAACATAAAGATACGGGCTGTCGTTGTGTAAATATAGTCGAAGTTGAGGGAGCGTTTGTAATGTGAACGCAAACTCAAAATGACAAGCCGATATAACTGAAACGACGACATTCGCCACCACTTTTAGTATATAAAGTGTTAATTATTCATGGTTAATGATTTTGTTATTATCAAAAAGGTCAAACAGAAGTACCAATTGACCGGTTCTTAATCTGAACACAGTATTCTTCTATTCGTCCAGTGTGACGATCAAAGATTTGTATTTTGTACTATGTGTTCGTTTAAAAGTGATAAAGAAAGTGTTTCATTATAAAAGTAAATATTACAATAAGTTTATTATTCTTTTTCTTTTCTATTTTATATATAACGTATTGAAAAGTTAGTACAGCTCAGAAAGAAAGTAAGTCTTCTACTCTCAACTCTGTAAACTACTTTCCACAATAATGTCATTATTGGTCATTTTATATGTTAATAGGAAATTGTCAAACATTCTCACCATCATCAAAACAGTTCCCTTGAATCCAAAAGTAAACAACGTTGACAAGGGTTACTAAAATCGACAATCAGTTTCTTCAAAATTGACTAAAACCCATTTTTAACAATAATTACATATATCTTGTCAGTAATCAATTTACCTACATGGTAAAGAAACAAGATTCTAATACATAACAAAGTGGCAAATTTATTATATCATATACATACAACAAAACTCAACTAAACCCACATTTATTAGTTTACATACATACTCATTTTACTTGAGTACTTTGACGTGGAGTCGGCAATGGAGATGCGGAGGGTGTCAAACGACGTTGTTGTTGTTGACGATGATGATGTCCTGCTGGTGATCTTGGAACAGGACTAGACACGGTTCGATGCTCTCTTGAACCGTTCTTAGCAGCTTGAACCTCTTCAAGAGTTGCTAATACTTCAGACATTCGAGGTCTGGTTTTAGGTTCTATGCTAAGACACTGCGATGCAAGTGTTGCTGCAGTGAATACAGCCTTTTGAGGATATTGTCCCTCCAATTTGGTGTCCATAATCCTGAATAAACGTCGTTTGTCCCCTAGATATGGTTTTGTCCATTCAACAAGATCTTGCTCGATGCCAACCTTGTCTTTATCCACAGCACGACGGCCGGACAGTAATTCCAGCAAAACGACCCCAAAACTGTACACGTCGCTCTTTGCTGTCAATCTCCCTGTTGGTCAAAACACGAGTTTTATATATCATCATCATCATGTAAGTAAAGAGAAACTATCTGCCAAGATTTTTATAAGTGAAAATTGGATTATGTTTGATCTATAACTGGTCCTGAACTCTCGTGTTGATTAAAAAGAATGACAAAAAAAGAAGTGGTTCACAATTAGACAAAGTCAGTGTGTCATAAATGCATAATTTATTCTAAGTGTTTTTTTTAATTATTAAATATGAATATGATTCAATAGAATGATTAGTGTGTAAGACCAATTTGTAAAGAAATTGTTACAGGGCAGCAAGTCGACTCATTTAGAACTGTATGACAGTAACATCATGTAAACCTTTACCCAAACTGACTGACCCGCCCATTTATTCATCAAAATAACAAAGCTCTGGTAATTTAAGAGTACAAACCTGTCGCAATGTATTCTGGTGCTGCATACCCATGGGTACCCATTACTTGTGTTGACACATGAGTCCGATCACCAGTTGGACCTGCCTTAGCTAAACCAAAATCCGATAATTTTGCATTGAATTCCTGTGTCATAAAAGCAAAATGGTCATGTTATTGTATTTTTAAACTGGAACCAAAAAAACAATGGATTTCACTAGCTATCAGATATAACTAGTATCCTACCGCATCTAGAAGGATGTTTGAAGCCTTAAAATCGCGATATATAACTTGGTCTTTAGCATCATGAAGAAACGCTAATCCTCTGGCAGCACCTATTGCCACTTTAAGCCTTGTTGCCCATGAAAGTGGTTGTGGACCCCCTATGAATCGAAACAAGATATATAAGTCTGGACCCAATAAAAAACAACCCCCGGATTCACATAACAGCATAAACACTTGTGTTAGTCTTGTATCAAATCAAATAGTAGTAGCATGAAAATTCTAATAAACATACTTCTAAACAGATGATTCTCCAAGCTTCCTTTGGGCATGAACTCATAAACCAAAAGCCTATTATCACCCTCGGTACAATAACCGATAAGTTTCACTAAATTAGGATGATGTAACTGTCCAAGATACGTTACTTCCGTCTGCAAACAAACAAACAAAAAAAAACAATCAGCAAAACAACCTAAGTATTGACAATCTTTTAAATGAGAAGGAACAAGATAAGATACTAACCAGCCATTCCTTGTGACCTTGAAACCCCTCAGATTTAAGCTTTTTAACAGCAATGACCATCCCAGATCCCGGTTTCGAAGCCAAATGTGTAAACTCATCAATCCAACCCTTGAAAACGTACCCGAATCCTCCTTCACCAAGAAGACTATCGGGTCTAAAGTTTCTAGTAGCATTCTTTAATTCCAAAAAGGAAAAAGGTTTAACATTTGGAGATGATAAAATTTCACCTTCTGATCTTGGTGTTGTACTAACACTAACACTATCAATACTATTACTAATACTACTACTTCCCCCACTGTGAGTTGATATTGTCATACTTGAGGGACCTGAAGACGAACTTATTTTACTATCAATTTTAAACATCCCTGAAAAATATAATCAAATCGAATTAAATTTAGGGATTATATCTCAGGAGGCCAACAAAGTTTATTGTTTTGTGTTTTTAAGTCACTCATATTTGAAAATGATTTTGTAGGCCACCCAAGTTTAACTATTCGTGTTTGTAGGTCACCCATATTTGAAAATGATTCGTACGTCATCCAAATTCGTATGTTGTTACATATATATCAAATCTGACTAAAAACTCTTTGTAAAAAATTATAAAAAAATGCAAATACTCGTATATTTGGTATGAATTAATCGTCATATAAATAATGTTAATTAAAAAAAACTTGGTTATTTCTATTATTTTTTACATTTTTCTAACGGAATTTTAGCCAGATTTGGTACCAGTGGAAGAACACACGAACTTGGATCACCTACAAAATTATTTTCGAATACAGGTGACCTGTAAACACGAAAAGATAAATTTGGATGACCTACAAAATCATTTTTTAATATGGGTGACCTTAAACTTGGATGGCCTCCCGTTATATAATCCCTTAAATTTATCTGAAACAGATATTGTCAAATTTCCAAAAACACAACTCACCGTAAGAAAATCATCATATTATTGAACTAACAAAAACATTGGCCAAAAAAGTCAATCTCTTTAAATCACTCATCATACCTACAGTTGATTGTTAGGCCTACTGATGAATTTTTATTTTTTCAAAATTGAGCTATAATTCACATCTATTTCGGGTAAAACTACATCAAGTCAATTTGAAAATTAAGAAAGAAAAAAAAAAAAATATCCATGTAAAGTAGTAGTAATATGAATAAGGTGAATTGATACATAAAAAAATAATAACCGAAAGATGAAAGTAGAAATTACCAGAATCGCGGGAGCTAATAGTGGCGTCTACTTTAGCCGAAGAAGAATTTAAACAGTTACCCATGTCTGTTTGTTTGTTTGTTGATTGCAGATCCAGAATTAGAATTATTATTATTATTAGTATTAGTAGTAAAAAGAAATGAAACCTGATAAAAAGGGTGAGGTGAGGGCTAATGAAAACGAATTTGGTGTTCACACAACAAAGATAAGTTTATAATTTACAATATACATAACAGCCGGCACAAATGAACAGTACCCGTTACAGTAATCTTTCTTTTTTTAAACAAACTTCATTTAGTTGGCTCAAATTTTTTAGCCCAACGAAGTGGGACAACGGCCACTTACTAGTTATTACTAATTTGGTGTTCACACAACAGACATAAAGATAAATTTAATTTGAGTTTAGATTTAGTGTTTAACACGGTTTAAGATTTAGAATTTTGGATTTCTTCGAATAATTTTCATCAAAATAATTACCTTCGTCAAAAAATATCTTTTTTAAATGTTCATATTTTCATTTTCATGTAAATTTAATGTTTGAAAAAAAAATTTTAAAGAACAAAAAGAAATTACTTCCCCAAAACATATTTGCATATGTGTGCGCGAAAACTATATATTTGATTATATAGGTAAAATATAAATTTTTTCATACTATTTTATGTTCATTTTTACTCCCGATCGACATTTATAAGTGATTCAATCTACTCACATGTGAAAATCTATGTAAACTAAAGGTTCTCGCAGTTCTCACTCTTTTTGTGGTTCTCGTTTGAACTTTTGAATATATATATATATATATATATATATATGCTTGCCTGAGTGGTCACCGAGTTGCCCAATGAAGCACACCATCCGGGTTCAATCCTTGACTACGCCAAATTGTTAAAAAAGGGAGTGTGACTAGAGGGTGCGCATAATGCGCAATTCACCCGGTACCAGGTCTCGCGCTCGGATGGCTTGATTACCCGAGGTTTTACCTTCTATGGGGGAGACAATGTGCTCGTTCATAGGAGGAGGGTTTCCTTGCTTACCCAAATATATATATATATATATATATATATATATATATATATATATATATATATAAAATATTTTATATTATAATTATAATTCTATTATTATTATATAACCTGGATATATATATATATATATATATATATATATATATATATATATATATATAAAATAATAATAATAATAATATAATATATAATATAATATAATATAGTATAATCTATAGTTTCTATTAAAATTCTATAATGATGATTTCATTATTAGACTAATTCATTTGTTAAGAAAAAATCAAAAATAAAAAGAAAAAAATCTAAGCCATCTTGATGATGTCATTAACATTAATTAAATATTTTATTTATTTATTTAGAGTTTTTATCATATATCCTTCTTAACTTTAATAATAACATATTTACTCACTTAAATATGATTATATCATATGAGTCCATTTTAAACATATAAACTCATCATATTTACCCATTTATTCAATCTTAATGTGATACGTCTTTGTGCCCTGATTTTTTTTTTTGCAGCAATTATTCATGCTTGCTTTTTTTCTTCTCCGAGCTATGTACTATGATATTAACTACCATAATCGATACATGCTAATCATCTAATTCTCCTTAATGGTATAAAGCTATTATAAGGTGAAATACATAATGTGATCACTATTAGTTATCTTTATATATCTTTAGCTGACTGTAATTTTTTTTATTGTTGTTAATTTCTCTTAATTGATAGGCTACGGATACTATAAATCACGTTGAAACGACCCGTCCATATTACTATAAACGCAGTACGTTCTCATTGGTCTCATAGCGAGGTATTTGACCTCTAAATGATACGTTTTAGAAAATATTGCATTCGTTTCATAAAAGCACATCATTATTATACATAATGCATGTTTTAAACAAGTGGGTGATTATTAAAGAAATAATTCCCAAAATACATCGGTTTCCAAATACTATACACGTGACGTAACAGTCGAATATAATACATGACAAAGGTTTTATTGAATGCAACACTTTATTTAAATAAAAGCATGAGACTCCATACACAACTTGCTCAGATAATGCAACAGCGGAAGACTTTCTTAAGGACCTGAAAATAAACATGCGTAAACAGTCAACACAAAGGTTAGTGAGATATATAGGTTTATCATCGATATAAATATAGAGCACAAGATTTCATAGTTATAAATATATGTACAATCACAAGTGTATAAAAGTATTCTATAAGTTGTTGAGCGCTTTGGTAACTATACTTAACCATTAATGTGGCATATTCCCTTTATTATGAAATCTCCCTACACTGTACCAAGTGTAGTAAAAACGAAGTACTATGTAACCGTTTATGATACTAGAGCGACTAGACCGGTTGGGGTTGTCAAACCCGATAGATCTATCAATAGGATTCGCGCTTACATGTTCTTACAACATGTAAATATTAGTTACCAAGCTATTAGGGAAGATATGCAATGTGGTACAACTCAACGTAGAATATATTTTAAGTACTTGTGTCCATGGCGTAAAACATAAAATGCATGTATTCTCATCCCAAAATATTTTTAGAGTTTAAAAATTGGACTATATACTCACGATAGTAAAAATATATTAATAATAAGTTTTCAACTTATTAAAAATATGGCCGTCGTCCTTGGATTCACGAACCTATAACAATAATAACGATTCAGATAATAGTACGACATATGAATAAAATAAAGCAAGTTCATAGAATACTTATATAATAATTTTTAACATTTTATGTTAGTGGTCCATTGTTAGTAGTCTTTTGTTAGTAATCCAAAATAGTTCGAAAAGTCCAACAGTCCAATAATTGGTATATATATATATATATATATATATATATATATATATATATATATATATATATATATATATATATATAATCTTAGAATTACTCCACGACATATTGTATACGTATTGTCTTTGCATCAACTCAGAGACGTATTGTATACGTATTGTCTTAGAATTAACTAAGACGTATTGTGTACGTATTGTCTTAGGATTTATCAAAACGTATTGTATACTTATTGTGTTAGGACGTACCAAGAATATTATTATACATATATACAATCACAGAATTAACCAAGATTATAATATTTTGTTATACTACTGATAACATGTCCAAATATATATAGGATATAGGAAAAGTTAAAAAGGATATGGTTAATATAGTTTTTATTATATTTATTTCGTCCATACAACGTTAATTTTAGCAGATTTTGTTTTGCTCACTAAATATCATTACAACTCCGTTTAAAGTGAATCAAATTGCTATGGATTCATTAAGAAGTAAATTTTATAAAACCAATTCGAAAAGTTCATCCCAAGTAGTAATTTTTAGAGCTTTACCCTCTTTTTGTGTCGGTGGACAGATTTGGAAAAATCCCGGCATCCACCCAATATATGATTTTTGATAAAATACTTCCACTTTGTTTAAAATCATGAAAACAATACTGGAAGTCTTATTTACATATATTAACATATTTCCAAAGTCTTAGCCTCGAACTCAAAGTCTAAGATAGGTTTTTAATTCCCAACCCAAAACAGCCCGCTTTTTACCGAATGGAGATTAAAGGATATATGTTAAGTTTCAAGGTGTTCTTCATATGTACAAGTTATAAGTTCTTATATTAACTTAATATAACATCATAATACATATAAATAAGTGTTATTAGAGTTAATTTATAAAGATTAGATTAGTTTTTTCAAACAAGTTTGGTGTTCACCAAAACAAGTTCTGGTTTTTACAAGTTTTATAAGTATAATAAGATAGCAGCTATACAAGGAATTGAACAAGGATCTTGAGAAGTATTTTACCTTGATTATGAAGAGGAAAGTTTCTGAGATTAAAGTATGATATGAGAGCATTCAAGTGTGTGTTTTTAGTTTAAGAAAATGTGGAGTAAAAATGAGTTAAAATGGTCCTTATTTATAAGCTTATAATTTTGGCTTTTAGTGAAAATATCTAAGATAAGTTAAATTGTATTAAGTCATGCATGACATATTAAATTGATTAGGTCATGGATGACATATTACACAAATAATTGCAGATTTCTATTGGTATATACCAATAGTAAATACTTCTAGAAGCTGTGTATAATACGGGTAAAAATACCATATGAATGCAAGTAGAATTCTTGAGGAAATTGAACGGAAATACGAGTATAGCTATCCTTTATATGTATTTATAAATTATAAAGTGTATTCAATACTTGTAAGAATGTATTTACACTCATAATACATTGTATGTAAATACATTTTAACATAAGTTAATTACGTCTTTTAAATAGTAACATATACATTGTTCGAAAACTCTTTAAATTAGTAGTATATATATATATATATATATATATATATATATATATATATATATATATATATAATACTTTGTTAATATACTTAATGAGATACTTACTTATCATTATATCATTTTAAATATATATATCCATATATATATCATCATGTCGGTTTTACAAGTTTTAACGTTCGTGAATCATCGGACAAACTGGGTGGTCAAACGTTTACATAAAATCCGTTTCAATTAATCAAGTCTTATCAAGTTTGATTGCTTATCATGTTGGAAGCATTTAATCATGTAAATATTAATCTCATATAATATATAATCATGGAAAAGTCCGGGTTATTACAATATTGAATATATAAAAGTAGTTAAAAAAAATTGGGATTCAGCTTTATAGACTTCGTTTATCGTGTCGGAAACATTAATTATACAAAGATTAAGTTTAAATTTGATCGAAAATTTTCGGGTCGTCACAGTACCTACCCGTTAAAGAAATTTCGTCCCGAAATTTAATTGGGATCGTCATGGCTGACAATAAGTATGTTTTTATGACTCACATGAGTTGGAAATTAAGGTTTTATCATCAGTGAATAATATGGTTAAAACAATTTGATTCTTGTGAAAAGTACGAGTGAAGTTATCACAAAAGAGTGAAATGAGTAAAGTAAAGTTTCGTCATATCTTTTGACGTAGATAGGGTTGATTTCCGGAGTTCAAGGGATTTAGGGAAGATCTTCGTAATAAGATTTGATTCTTCGGTAATTAAGGAAATTAGAATCCTATTTGGTTAGATGCGATGATCTGTTTTGATTGCTCTGTCAAATATTTCACTATAAATCCACCCTCTTCATTTCCTTGTTTCCACACTCCCATCTTCTATACTTTCTTTCTCAATTCATATTTCTAAAACATTCGTCAATATGCTCCATCCGGTTCTAATTCTGGATATATTCCTGACCTTTGTATCTGCCCTTCTTCTTTTTCATCTTACACCGGAGGAATTTATTTTCTTCTATTATTACCTTGGGGTTATAGTGTTTTTAATTCTCCCGTATCTTTATGTTGCAATACGTATTGATATACACGGTTTGTACTTGTTGTCAGGCTTTATATTTTCCTTTATATTTTGGAATTCCATACTTTTGTTTTCTCTTCCCGACTTTAAGTCAAGCGAATAATGGTCCAGAATTCGTAGGTATGAAATTCGGAATGAACATAGCTAATGCTCTAAGAGAGAAATTGTAATAGCACAATTTGACTTGTGAAATTACCAGAATCCAAAGGAAAAGTTAGAACTATCAATAGAATATGTTCTTGATATGTTTATAGATTAGATTGAATGTAAGAGTCATGTAACATGGCACATGATGACGTTATGGTCTGTGAATCATTACGTTCCATTTAGAAACTCAGCATGACTTACTGTAATACAATCACGTTGATCAAGTGTCATTATATTATACTAACTCATGCTTCAGTTCCCAACATTACTTCAAAAACATTCATACTTTACACTTAGAGGTTTCAGATGTTTAGAAACTAAAACAGTTTTCTATATTATATGATACAGATAACGCGAAGGAATAAATGATTTCAGATAAGAATGGTTATGAAAATATATTCAGAAATATGAAGGATATTTATAATGGAAGATACGATGATATCTTAGAATTTCTAATATCGATGGATGATGATGAAGATTTGTCTGTAAAAGTGTAGAGTCAGGAGCAAGATATTCGTTAATGACTTCAGCAGATACTGAATCATTTGGATTCTTTGAAGGCAGGTTTAGTCTTTGTGATTTGTCCACAGCCTCATTCATGGTTTGCTCAATCCGTTTTCCAGTTCTAAACTTTTCTTTTGAGCTTTTCCAACATACTATTCTTTATCATCGAACTTTTGACCGTTATGCTTGGCTACAGTTTCTGCTGCTTCATTCAGCTTTTTCAATACTTCATAGTACTGATTCGTAGGCTGAAGTGCTATTCCGGATTTCGGAATTATAATTCCAGGAAATAACGTTATATGTATATGCAGAAATGATGTGAGATTCACGAATAATTATTGATGCTTCTTGGGGTTTGGTATGACAATTATTGTTACAAGATGTAGATGGGTACATGACAAGGTTTTATAGTGATTTTTCAGAGAGATTTAAGTCAAAGAGCAATAAAGTTGCTGGTAAGCTTACTACTAATGTGATGGAATATAAAAGGTTCCCCAGTAACGATGGCAAAAAGACAACGTATATATATCAAGGTTATAATAAGGCTACTCCGGATGAAAAGTCGAAGTTGTCTTTTTGAAGCTGTGACAAAATTTACTATTTTGAAAAGGGATTGTAAAGTTATTTTGGGTAATAATAATGCTAAAGGATCTGACACGGATACGTGTTGAACCTTTGCTTAGGTTCAAGTGTCCTCCGAATGCATATCTATATGCATATATTCTTCGTATGTATCGTGTGATTGGTTCATTCTCTCGATTGTTCTTTAGTTGAGATGTTTTCAAGAATTTTGAAGGGTTTAGACGCAGGTTGTCATCGTCAATATCTGTATAATGAATTCTTCGCGAATCTTGAATGATACGAATATCTTTATGAGTTCTGTGAATGAAAGTGATGTTCTAGTATAGTTTGAATTTAAAGTATGATTTTGAAGGATGTAGGAATTTAAGATTGATGGCACTGCTTAAATATTGACTTGGATTTTGATCTGTCAAAATCAGAATATGTAATTGAACTGGTATGGAAAATGGTTGTCTTGAATTTTGTGAAATGATGTATATTCCTATGAAAGGGGAGAGTATAATTAACGATTGTCGAAACATCATTGAAAATGTACAGTGTAACATATTAATGTGAACTTAAGTATTTCTCGGGTATTACCTACCCGTTAAAATAAAATTTCACAAGTAATATTTTGTACAAAAGAATTTTTATTACAGTCTTTATGAAAATATATGTATGTGTATGTATATTTTCTTCAGATGTAATATGAATTTAATGAGTTAATATTATATTAATCTCATTTGGTTTACGGTTGGAACTAGAAATGAATAATCCCTAAAACTTTAGAGATTACATAATCGTCGCAGAATATTTCTTCAAAGTAAATGAAATAATGAATTAATACTTCATCACTCATTATTGTTGGTATCCCTCAGTGCCTGCGGTGCGTATGATGTTGATGTTCGTAATGCGGCTTGCGATGTTGAGGCTTGTGATGTTGTTGGTACTGCTGCTGCTGTTGCTAGTAGTGGTTTGATGTGAGTATAGATGATGAGAATTTTGTTTTGTTTTGTATTGTGAAAGAAGATGTTTAAAGTTTATTGAATAAAAAGAGAGGTCAAGAGCTTTATAAAGGGAATGAAATGATGTAAGATGCATTTGCTAATGAAGTTTTGCTTTTCATGACAGTAATTTATTTTTTTTACTAAATAATTCACCATGCAAGATACGGAGTAAAGGTCGGATAGCCTCAATAATATTAGTAATATTATACTCGTTGCGGCATATCCTGGAAAGGAGAGAGAAAACGGTGTTACGAACGGGTTCGCCGGTAAGTGCCTCATGTTCTCCGCCGAGAGGTTAATTAGATTCATGAAACAGATCGCCTTCTTATTGTCTAAATTAATTAATTCGTCCACGAACCCACCCCCAATTCATCCAGAAAAGGTGATGACTAATTGGTTGGTTCATTACAGTTAGACTGCTCTCGGAGCTTAAATGAAATTCCATATCGGAATAGCTTTTAGAATCCGATGAACTCGAGCTTTGTGAAGGATCCGCCTTACACGTTCAGAGGAATGATTGTTGATATGAAAAAGATTTAGGACGTAGATTGATATTCTTAATACATAATATACATATGTATATTTAATACCAAAATCCCATAAGTTACAAAGGAATTTACGGAAGATGTCAGGCAAAGTCTACCGTGATAGATATGATAAGATATGAATATTTTTCTATACACTATCTATGCATTAATTGCAGTAAGACGCGTCTAGACTTAAGATGATAAACAAGTAATTTCCGACAAGAATGATAAGCAAAACTTTTAATATGCAGATAAGGTCGAAGTCCAGACTTACTAATGCATCCTAACAACTATCAGTTAGACACACTAATGCAAGACCTGGTTCGCTAAGACCACCGCTCTGATACCAACTGAAACGACCCGTCCATATTACTATAAATGCAGTACGTTCTCATTGGTCCCAAAGCGAGGTATTTGACCTCTATATGATACGTTTTAGGAAATATTGCATTCGTTTCATAAAAGCACATCATTATTATACATAATGCATGTTTTAAACAAGTGGGCAATTATTTAAGAAATAATCCGCAAAATACATCGGTTTCCAAATACTACACACGTGACGTAACAGTCGAATATAATACATGATAAAGGTTTTATTGAATGCAACACTTTATTTAAATAAAAGTATGAGACTCCATGCACAACTTGCTCAGATAATGCAACAGCGGAAGACTTTCTTAAGGACCTGAGAATAAACATGCGTAAATAATCAACACAAAGGTTGGTGAGATATATAGGTTTATCATCGATATAAATATAGACCACAAGATTTCATAGTTATAAATATATGTACACTCGCAAGTGTATAAAAGTATTCTATAAGTTGTTGAGCGCTTTGGTAACCATACTTAACCATTAATGTGGCATATTCCCTTTATTATGAAATCTCCCTACACTGTATCAAGTGTAGTAAAAATGAAGTACTATGCAACCATTTACGATACTAGAGCGACTTGCCCGGTTGAGGTTGTCAAACCCGAAATATCTATCAATAGGATTCGCGCTTACATGTTCTTACAACATGTAAATGTTAGTTACCAAGTTATTAGGGAAGATATGCAATGTGGTACAACTCAACGTAGAATATATTTTAAGTACTTGTGTCCATGGCCTAAAACATAAAATGCATGTATTCTCATCCCAAAATATTTTTAGAGTTTAAAAATGGGACTATATACTCACGATAATAAAAGTATATTAATAATAAGTTTTCAACTTATTAAAAATATGGCCGTCGTCCTTGGATTCACGAACCTATAACAATAATAAAGATTCAGATAATAATACGACATATGAATAAAATAAAGCAAGTTCATAGAATACTTATATAATAATTTTTAACATTTTATGTTAGTAGTCCATTGTTAGTAGTCAAAAATAGTCTGAAAAGTCCAACAGTCCAATAATCGGTATATATATATATATATATATATATATATATATATATATATATATATATATATATATATATATATATATATATGTAATCTTAGAATTACCCCACGACGTATTGTATACGTATTGTCTTTGCATCAACCCAGAGACGTTTTGTATACGTATTGTCTTAAAATTAACTAAGACGTATTGTGTACGTATTGTCTTAGGATTTATCAAAACGTATTGTATACTTATTGTGTTAGGACGTACCATGAATATTATTATACATATATACAATCACAGAATTAACCAAGATTATAATATTTTGTTATACTACTGATAACATGTCCAAATATATATAGGATATAGGAAAAGTTAATAAGGATATGGTTAATATAGTTTTTATAATATAAATTTCGTCCATACAACGTTAATTTTAGCAGATTTTGTTTTGCTCGCTAAATATCATTACAACTCCGTTTAAAGTGAATCAAGTTGCTATGGATTCATTAAGAAGTAAATTTTATAAAACTAATTCGAAAATTTCATCCCAAGTAGTAATTTTTAGAGCTTTATCCTCTTTTTGTGTCGGTGGACAGATTTGGAAAAATCCCTGCATCCACCCAATATATGATTTTTGATAAAATACTTCCACTTTGTCTAAAATCATGAAAAAAATACTGGAAGTCTTATTTACATATATTAACATATTTTCAAAGTCTTAGCCTCGAACTCAAAGTCTAATATAGGTTTTTAATTCCCAATCCAAAACAACCCGCTTTTTACCGAATGGAGATTAAAGGATATATGTTAAGTTTCAAGGTGTTCTTCATATGTATAAGTTATAAGTTCTTATATTAACTTAATATAACATCATAATACATATAAATAAGTGTTATTAGAGTTAATTTAGAAAGATTAGATTAGTTTTTCAAACAAGCTTGGTGTTCACCAAAACAAGTTCTAGTTTTTACAAGTTTTATAAGTATAATAAGATAGCAGCTATACAAGGAATTGAACAAGGATTTTGAGAAGTATTTTACCTTGAATATGAAGAGGAAAGTTGCTGAGATTAAAGTATGATATGAGAGCATTCAAGTGTGTGTTTTTAGTTTAAGAAAATGTGGAGTAAAAATGAGTTAAAATGGTCCTTATTTATAAGCTTATAATTTTGGATTTTAGTGAAAATATCTAAGATAAGTTAAATTGTATTAAGTCATGCATGACATATTAAATTGATTAGGTCATGGATGACATATTACACAAATAATTGCAGATTTCTATTGGTATATACCAATAGTAAATACTTCTAGAAGCTGTGTATAATACGGGTAAAAATACCGTATGAATGCGAGTAGAATTCTTGAGGAAATTGAATGGAAATACGAGTATAGCTATCCTTTATATGTATTTGTAAATTATAAAGTGTATTCAATACTTGTAAGAATGTATTTACACTCGTAATACATTGTATGTAAATACATTTTAACATAAGTTAATTACGTCGTTTAAATAGTAACATATACATTGTTCGAAAACTCTTTAAATTAGTATATATATATATATATATATATATATATATATATATATATATATATATATATATATATATATATATATATATATATATATATATATAATACTTTGTTAATAACTTAATGAGATACTTACTTATCATTATATCATTTTAAATATATATATATATTCATATATATATCATCATGTCGTTTTTACAAGTTTTAACGTTCGTGAATCATCGGACAAACTGGGTGGTCAAACGTTTACATAAAATTCGTTTCAGTTAATCAAGTCTTATCAAGTTTGATTGCTTATCATGTTGGAAGCATTTAATCATGTAAATATTAATCTCATATAATATATAATCATGGAAAAGTCCGGGTTATTACAATATTGAATATATAAAAGTAGTTGAAAAAAAAAAAATTGGGGATTCAGCTTTATAGACTTAGCTTATCGTGTCGGAAACATTAATTATACAAAGATTAAGTTTAAATTTGGTCGGAAATTTTCGGGTCGTCACACACGTTTCGTCAAAAAATTGATATGTATCTCTAACTAATTACAATTGTTTACTTCTTTTGCTCACATCACCAGCAGCACTTCAGTTTTTTGATTTGACCAACAATACGATGAGATAACAATACTGATTTACATACATATACAACGATTTTACTACAATAATAAAAATGATAATGATTCACCTTTCTATTTTTGGTTGTCCCATTTCAAGTCTCTACTTGATGTTTCAACCAATCAGAAGAGGTTATTATGGAGAGAGAAGATTTCTGATTGATGGAAAATAAAGTTAGTAGAATTTTCTAAAACTTTGTGGAAAAAGTAACTGTACACTTGTAGTGGGACGGAGGGAGTATTATTATTATTATTATTATTATTATTATTATTATTATTATTATTATTATTATTATTATTCAAATATAGGTTTTGTTTACGGTATTAATTACGTTATATATGTATGCGAAATACATATCTCAATAAAATGTTGTAATGTAACTTTTATGATAAAAAAATAATAATTGCGATCAAAATTGAAAGAAAGTGGTGGGAAAATAAATGTCGTTCATTTATTCTGACTAAGTTAAGTATATCAATATGTTTGTAAAAACGACGAACTGTTTGTTAGTCGGAATATGTTGTTCCACGGGTCATTAAACTAAATGGCTTTAGCATTTACGTTCACTTAATACCTAAAACATATCATTAAGTTGTTTCATTTAAATAAATCCGTGATTCCACGGGTCATTTCAGTAGTATAATATAATATAACATAAATAATAAATAATTATAAAATTAACTATTAAAAAGAAAAAGTGAAAAAGGGTGCGAAAGTGAAATGATGACAGAAGAAGGCATGAAATTTCGCAAAAGAAATTTTAGCTGGAAACAGACGACTTGGTTGTTGTTTGACTCGGTACGTATCTTCCAACAACAATTTTTGTGATTTACTACACGTCGTTTTATTTATTTATAGTCTATTGATTTATCAATTTTTTTTTCTATCAATCCCACTGAGTTGAAGCGAGAATTTGTAAATAGTACAATGTCATGAAACTAGAAGATAATAATATCACAATAGGTTATTACAATGAAATTGTAGAAGGAAGATCATTATCATTATCATCATTATTTATATTATATGTATGTGTATATGTACTTATTTCGTCCGAATCTAATTATTCTGTATTATTTAATTTAAATTAAATGTTGACTTCAATTAGTACTCCATAGTTAAGTTTAAGATAGATAAGTTTAAGGATGTAAAGTTGATTTATAATGCTAGTTATCTATGTGTAAAATTAAAAGTAAAGATTAAACTAAAAAAAATAAAAAGTAAAATGTATTAATAATAAAATTAGTACGTTTTGTCTGATGATAATTATACTTGTGTAGTAAATTATTTGATTGGTTGTAACTAGTTGTGTAGCCCTCGCTTCGCGTCGGGAGCTCCGTTTTGAACGCGAGTTAAAAAAAAAAGTCTTGATCCATTTTGTAAAAAAGAATTTTTTTCGACATATAACATAGAGGTATTGTTCCTTTTGTAAAAGTTGATTCTTTTAGCGTTCAGGTTTTTTTGTTTTGTTAAAAGTTAGTTGATCTATTTTGTATAAAAAAATGTTTTTCGACATTTTTTTGTAGCATTGAAAGGTTGTTCCTTTTATAAAAGTTGTTTCTTTTATCGTTGAGGAATGAAAAAAAAAAGGAAAAAAAGTTAGTTGATTTTTTTGTAAAAAAGAATTTTTTTCGACATCTTTTGGTAACATTGAAAGGTTGGTTCTTTTACGAAATTTGCTTCTTTTATTGTTGGAGACAAAAAAAAAAGACTGTAGCACAGTAGTGGCCTCTGTGGGTCCAAATGTTTGAGCGCAGCGTACAAGTCGGTAAAGCTGGGTGGGTGTTATTATTCAGTATTTTTAATTTTAGTAATGAGATAAACAATAATTTAGAATTTAGAATATAGGTAAAAAGTGGGGGGGGGGGGGTTTGATTTCTATTTTAAGGAAAGTTAGGGAGTTGGTTTTGTGAAAAGTGAAAATGTAAATAGTACTATTCATGGCATATAAGACAAATTTTGTCTATTAGATAATATGTTAATATGTACTGTAATATATAATTGGTTGTAATATGTAGTATATAAATATATAAATATAAAATACTCCCTCCGTTCTATCTTAAGTGTCCACATTTTTATTTTGGGATATCTCATTTCAAGTGTTCATTTGCTTTTTCAACCAATCGAAATGAGTTATTATGGAGAGAGAAGATTTCTTATTGGTAGAGAATGGAGTTAGTGAGATTTTCTAAAAATGTGTGCAAAAAGTAAGCGGACACTTATAGTGGGACGGAGGGAGTATATGTTATATAATATAATAAATAATTAACAAGAATATATAATCCCTTGCATCCATTAATTTACTTGAAATTCAAGGAACCAATAAGAGCGCGAGGCGCACAAATCATATGTAATTGAAAAAAAAAATATTTCAGAGAATTTTTTTTTTCGAAATCTTTATTTTCGAAATTTTTTTCGGAATTTTTTATTTACAATCACATGTGATTCTGCATATCAGTCACATATGATTGTAAACTCAATCACATGTGATTATGCATGTCAAATTCAATCACATGTGATTGTACAATTGAATCACATGTGATTGTGTAGGTAAATCACATGTGATTGTAAAAAAAAATTGATAATAAAAAAATTTCGAAAAAATATTTTTCTTTTTCAAAAAGAAAAAAATTTGAATTTTTTTTTTTAATCACATGTAGTTTTGCGCCAAATTCGCGCTCTCATTAGTCTCTTGGATCTCAACTTAATTTAATTTATGAATTCAAATGAATATTCCTATGTGCATGTAAGATATTTGGTGTTGGTTAGTTGTCGAGTAAGTCACCATCTATATTTTAATTTTAATATTTAAATTTATAAAATAATTAGAGAATAGAGATTAAAATAATAGTCATATTCAAAAATTTATATATGAAGCCTATGTTTTAAAGTGTACCTCAATCAATGTGAAAACTTAATTAAACTTTCAAGTATATATATATATATATATATATATATATATATATATATATATATATATATATATATATATATATATATATATATATATATATATATATATATATATATATATGATCAATCGTATTTTGGCATGAGTGCATAAAAAGGGTGTCGAGCCTCGAAAGGTATTAATTGTTCGCTCTTTGGTTCGGTTTACCGTGAATGACTCTAGCGGAAATGAAGATTTTGGAAAGTTGACTTACAATTAATCCTTTTCCAGGTAGGGCTTACTTGCTGCTTTATAAGGCGTACGATGCCTTGTAAGGCTTACGTGGTGTCACGACTTTGTAAAGAGACCAGGATTCGGGCGAATCCAAGTGATTGTTCTAAATGGATGTTGAAGGTGGAAGGTAGAAGGTAAACATCTCGAAGGCTCCGAGTGAAGAGATCCGGCTGAAGGAATCCGGTGACGGGACTCGACTGGTGACGGGACCCGGCTGGAGGCACCGGGTGACGGGACCCGGCTGGAGGCACCGGGTGATGAGATATTTGGTGTACAGGCTGTTGCCGAAGCTATTTTGAACCTGGGGGTTTCCTTCGTAACCAATGGTAAGGAGGGTATGCCCAAGTAATTTGTGATGTGTTTGTAACAACCCAACCCGTTACCCAAGCAAAAACGCAACAAAATAATAATAATTAAAACTGAGCTGAACAGATGGGGTGTGCGGCCCGCAACCCCACCTGTGCGCGGCGCGCACAGGACCTGGCAGCCCGCTGTCCACTTTTCCAATTTTTGTAAAAAGATCTCTTGCTTCCCGACACCTTTAGACCAAACGCTTTTCACAACATTTTATATTGGTTAAAACTAACACGTTCCAATAATAAAATGAGTTTTACGAGACCGGGCCCACATCGGCCGATTTACGACTTTCGTACAAAATACAAGTTTTCAACCACATGATTTTTAACACAAAATAAAGACCGAGCATGGCGATTGGCGATACGCTACCCAATCCTAATCAATCCAAAAGCAAGATCTTCTAAAGCAACTATGCGAGTCCACTAGTCCCCACGCTTACCCGAGACACCGTCTCCAAGCAAATCTATAAAAATGTAAACAACGAGAGGGTAAGCTAACGCTTAGTGAGTGGGAATATACTACATACATATATATGTATAAAATGGACACGCCGCACAAATAATCAAATAAAGCATACCGGAGCATCCAAGCATATAGGCAAGCTAATCTAAGCATACCGTACGATCACTAAGCAACAAGTTAAAGATACATCAACAAACATAAGTTCACCAATGACAATGTGAACAACGTCAATAAGCTATACCCGGAGGGTTAGCTACATAACAACAATACGACAATATATATAGCAATATATAAACGTCCAAGGTTAACCCCTTAAACCAATACCCAAAGTCAACTACCACAATGAAGATTAGCCGAACTACACGAGCCTTAGTAAATCCGCATACACACGAAACTACTATCTTCAACAACACAACATCGAGGTTGGCTGAACTACACGAGCCTTAGCAAATCCGCAAACACACGAGATCACTACCTCAATAAGACGACCGAACTACACGCGCCATCGTGAATCCGAACTACACGAGACTCATTTTCTCAATAAGATGACCGAAACTACACGCTTCATCGTGAATCCGCATCCACACGTGATCCACTTCACCAATCACAACTCAAATACTGAACCTTCGCCATTGGGGTTGTATAATCCACATCACAAGCGTATGTAATATTGTACACACGAAGTGTGCACCTTGCCAAAGGTGGCAAACCAAAACGCACAACCGTGCCAATTGGACCTATTACACAAGTCCATCAAATCCACCTATATGTGAAGTGAGCTCTATAACCGAGAACCACTTCACCCAACCCGCACCCATCCTACACATACATATGCACATAGGATATTAACACTCACCTTATCGCCTTGATGAATGCCACCGAATAATCCGCAACCCGTCAATGGAAAGTACCTATTCCATTATCACAATTACAACAACACACTTAGAGTGGATTTACAAACCAACTCAATTCGACACTTAGTGCAAATTCGACCAATTGCACTTACAAGCACAAAACGCGCCCAAACTAACCAATAATCACCAACACTGGTGACAATGGTCCTAATATGCCAATTTAACCCAATCATAAGTGTAAAACACTTATAATTCTCAAAATCACCATATAAACCCTAATTTTGACTTATTTCAAAATTAGTCTTTCAAACACCTTAAAAGGGTTCCAACACTTCCATAATCACTAAACCTAGTGATTAAACTCAATTTCAAGTTCTAATCAAGGCCAATTTGTTCACCAACCCAAAACCCACCGACAACAAACAATAACCCGATTACTAGCATCAATAAACTCACTTCAAGAGTTTAAATGGGTTTCTCTACAAATCAAGTTCAAATCCTAACTTGAATATCAAATCAAACAATGAAATTCGGAGTTAGAACTTACCACAACAACCAAAACGTAGCTAGGAACGAGGTGAACAACTTTAACACTTGAGCTTTTGATCAAACCAAGCTTCTTCTTCTCCAAAACCCCAAATCTCTCTCTAGAAATCTCCCTCTCTCTCTAGATAGTTGAGAGTGTGTTTGTGGATGTGAAAATGATCCAACAATGGATCCAAACCAGCTGATAAGTCCACAGATCCGGCCTTAAGTGAAATGACCAATTTCCCCTTCAATTAACTTAAAATAGAAAAAGACAGAATTCTGTTACAGACCACGTGCGCGGCGCGCTCACCTTATGGTGCGCGACGCGCACCCATGTCTGGGCAGATTCTGAGCTTTTAAATTCACACCACGCTTTGCCCACTAAACGTATATCATTAATACACTACGTACAATAAATATTAGGGCCTTACAACTCTCCCCCACGTAGAATCGATCACGTCCTCGTAATCCTCATCACTTAACCAACCGGACCTACACTCCACGGTCCTCAACATAAGTCTCAAACCGACTTACCTAGGCAATTCTTCCCAAAAGAATCGCCTCTAACAACTAAATCGTCACCCGTGATTTATCGAATCCAAAAACCGAGCACTAAAACATTACTCATTCCCTCACATCGGGAAAACTCAACCAAATATCGAACCGAGATATCAACCCCTAGCATACCACACGAAGTACATCGCTAGTAAAAACCGCTCATCAAAATAAAGTCAACCATCTAAACCGACGAAGACCAAAAAGAAGTGAATCCTTACGGATAACACTCACCACCTAACATCCTTTGTAGGGCGCAACGCGGCCAATACGCAACTATTGTAACATCATAATCCAACGGCTAAAAACCGATAGCGCCCAACGACTATGGCAACGCTAATCCCAATGTGTACAAAATCGACTATCATCACACCCGTAACATCATGTGAGCTAAACACGGCTATCGCATCACTAGTCACACAACATGGTCCTCACGACCCCACCATCGGCGTATAAAACAACCGATAGGTCACACATCCGTTAGTGTACAACGACATATAACACTAACTCATGGACAACGCATATCCATTCGCACATGGGGATGGTACTCGAATTTCCCATTGGTGCTCACACATCCAACAACATGAAGGCTGGCCGAAAATTACACGCGCCTTAGTGAATCCGCAACCACACGCGACTCACTACCTCCACCGCACAACAATCGGGATTGGCCGAACTACACACGCCTTAGTGAATCCGAACTACACGAGAGTCACTATCCCAATAGAATGACAGCAACCACACGTGTCATTTGTGAATCCGAACTACACGCGACTCACTCCTCAATACAATGACCGCAACCAACGAGTCATTTGTGAATCCGAACTACACGCGACTCACTTCCACAATAAGATGACCGAAACTACACATGTCATCGTGAATCCGCAAACACACGCGATCCACTTCCCAATCTCAACACCGGATGAAGTCAGCGTACCCCGTCAACGGTCATGCTTCACCGATATAACACCACTCCCATGATGAAGTCAGCGGACCCCGTCAACGGTCATGCTTCACCAATCGACGCTCTTTTGGCCTCATACAACGAGTAACGTAACATCGCGCTCTGCTACACCATATTGAATCCTAACAGATACCACTACCATTTACACAATCGAGCAAGAACCGCCTATATCGAACATAGGCACAAAACGCTAATTCTCTAAAAGAGAATCCACCACGCACATCCCTTAACCAAGGGATTTCACCTTGCTCGTCAAACACGTCCATTATCTCTCAACGAGATTACGACATTATCACCTCGGTGATAATTTACATCCAAAACCATAAGTACAATTTAACCGAAATTGCACTCTACCACAATCGACCAAATCTAGGTCCCGACACAAATTCTGGATCTACTAAAAACGTCATCCGAAATCTCACACTAGGACTTCCTCGTGCGGGAGTGTAACTCCCCCACTTGGAACTACGTTCCATAACCGCATCTTGTACAACCGTACAATGCTACCAAATGTAGACTTTACTAACAATTGGGTTCACACGACCCATCACCACATGTTGCTCCAACCTTGAGCATACTATGGATCTTAACCTATTCTTAAACACTTCGAACGAAAAGTGTACCACAAATTACACAAACTATACTCTTGCAATCATCCAATTGCTTTAGTTTGTCAAATTTCACCCGATCACTCTTGTACCTAAGGGTTTCACTTCGGTACCCTAAGTACAATGTAACCGCAACACAATTGGAGTCGAACACCACGCTAGTAGGTATAAAAGAGGCACCTAATGTCGTGTTACGTAGACTCCTTTAACAACATTCATCTAGATCAACACTCGATTTCTCGGGTTTCATCCCACCCGTCGAACCTCATGGTTCATCAACTTCAACACAAAAGCGAACACGTGCTTAACAACCGAACACCAAAACCCATTTCCATGGCTTGGTAGAAACATTTCCCAAATACTAAGGAATGCTTGGTTGCTCCAAGTCTTACGCCATTCGCCCGACAATCAAACGTCACCATAGGGTACTTCCATTAGGAACGTCACCCATATCAATAACATGCACAACACAATGCATCAAATAACTCAAACTCAACGGCACATAATAAATAATCAAAGGACATATTTATTAAAATGAAACATACCTTAACGTCTCCTTGCCGCACCCGTCTCCTCTAACTTGGGACATTCTGACTTACGATGTCCTTCTTCTTGGCAAATGAAGCACACCATGCCATCACCCTTTGGCACCGAACATTCCCAAAACTTGTGACCCCTCACGCCACAATTGTAACATCTAGGCGCGCTAGAATCCGATATACTCGTCCGCGTACCACCCGTGCTCACACTCGGACCCTTAGTCCTTTTACTTGGAGCACCATACGAAACAACCCTTCTCTCACTTGAAGGTTCACCCATACTTGATCGCGAATACGAATCGAAACCCCTAGCCATGTTGAATAACTCAACAAACGAGTTCACATGACCAACGCTAATCTTACCCTGCAACTCATCATTCAAAGTCCGATAGAAATCTTCCATCAACATTCGATTATTCCCAATATAGTCTGGGCAAAAACGAGCCTTCGCCATAAAGGTCGTCTTGAGAGTATTCAAATCCATGGGACCTTGTTGCAAATTTCGCAACTCATTACGCAACTCCGACAAGTCGGCTAAAGTCCGGAACTCCTCGAAGAATTCCTTCTTAAACTCGTCCCATGATAACGCCATAAACGGTCCACCACCAACAAGATCAATCTTACCATCCAACCAATCCTTCGCCCTACCCCGAAACAAACTAGTAGCGAGTCTTGTCTTTTTCTCGGGAGGGCATTCAATAGTACGAAAACACCCTTCGACATCCGAGATCCAAGTTGTACTTACCAAAGGATCCGGTTTTCCGTCATACATTGGGGGTTTAGTCCTCATGAAGCTCTTAAGACAATGCTCCATTCCACTACTACCATGAAGTTCGGAATACTTCCTATCCATTTCTTCTCGTAACGCACTCATTTGCTCCGCAACGGCGGCTGCAACTCTAGCGTTAAACTCCACGTCGTTCGTCTCGATCCCGTTTCCTGTCGCCATTCTAAGGAATGCAAAAGCGATTAGATCACGAACATATAAAGCACACACACAATACTGTCCCCATCTTGCTAAACAATCGTCGTACATCACTTGTTAGACACGATTTGCACCCGTAATAAGGTTTGCAAGTCCTTATTACGCACACACGCCATATCAACTCGTTAGTACAACGACCGCCTCGCTCGATGATATAAACAAACACAAACAAAATTCTACGCGATATAAACACACGCGAGAATTATTATCACAACACAATAATATATTAATAATATCCGCATTACTAATATAAACGTTAGTCCACCTACAAACAAGGCACTAACTACAACCTATTCCGACCCGTTCCCTACAAGTTCCTCAATAAATAAGCACACACAAAGGTCTAAGTCTAGGCACCTATCTCAAGTCACCTAAATCCCTTAGACCATGCTCTGATACCAATTGTAACAACCCAACCAATTAACCAAGCAAAAAAGCAACAAAAAAAAAAAATTAAAACTGAGCTGACCAGATGGGGTGCGCGGCGCGTAACCCCACCTGTGCGCGGCGCGCACAGGGCCTGGAAGCCCGCTGTCCACTTTTTCAATTTTTGTAAAAAGATCTCTTGCTTCCTGACACCTTTAGAGCAAACGCTTTTCACAACATTTTATATTGGTTAAAACTAACACGTTCCAATAATAAAATGAGTTTTACAAGACCGGGCCCACATCGGCCGATTTACGACTTTCGTACAAAATACAAGTTTTCAACCACATGATTTTTAACACAAAATAAAGACCGAGCATGGCGATTGGGGATACGCTACCCAATCCTAATCAATCCAAAAGCAAGATCTTCTAAAGCAACTATGTGAGGCTACTAGTCCCCACGCATACCCGAGCCACCGTCTCCAAGCAAATCTATAAAAATGTAAACAACGAGAGGGTAAGCTAACGCTTAGTGAGTGAGAATATACTACATACATATATATGTATAAAATGGACACGCCACACAAATAATCAAATAACGCATACCGGAGCATCCAAGCATATAGGCAAGCTAATCTAAGCATACCGTACGATCACTAAGCAACAAGTTAAGGATACATCAACAAACATAAGTTCACCAATGACAATGTGAACAACGCCAATAAGCTACACCCTGAGGGTTAGCTACATAACAACAATACGACAATATATATAGCAATATATAAACATCCAAGGTTAACCCCTTAACCCAATAAGCTACACCCTGAGGGTTAGCTACCGAACTACACGAGCCTTAGTAAATTCGCATACACACGAGACTACTATCTTCAACAACACAACATCGAGGTTGGCCGAACTACACGAGCCTTAGCAAATCCGCAAACACACGAGATCACTACCTCAATAAGATGACCGAACTACACGCGCCATCGTGAATCCGAACTACACGAGACTCACTTTCTCAATAAGATGACCGAAACTACACGCTTCATCGTGAATCCGCATCCACACGTGATCCACTTCACCAATCACAACTCAAATACCGACCCTTCGCCATTGGGGTTGTATAATCCACATCACAAGCGTATGTGATATCGTACACACGAAGTGTGCACCTTGCCAAAGGTGGCCAACCAAAATGCACAACCGTGCCAATTGGACCAATTACACAAGTCCATCAAATCCACCTATATGTGAAGTGAGCTCTATAACCGAGAACCACTTCACCCGACTCGCACCCATCCTATACATACATATGCACATAGGATATTAACACTCACCTTATCGCCTTGATGAATGCCACCGAATAATCCGCAACCCGTCAATGGAAAGTACCTATTCCATTATCACAATTACAACAACACACTTAGAGTAGATTTACAAACCAACTCAATTCGACACTTAGTGCAAATTCGACCAATTGCACTTACAAGTACAAAACGCGCCCAAACTAACCAATAATTACTAACACTAGTGACAATGGTCCTAATATGCCAATTTAACCCAATCATAAGTGTAAAACACTTATAATTCTCAAAATCACCCTATAAACCCTAATTTTGACTTATTTCAAAATTAGTCTTTCAAACACCTCAAAAGGGTTCCAACACTTTCATAATCACTAAACCTAGTGATTAAACTCAATTTCAAGTTCTAATCATGGCCAATTTGTTCACCAACCCAAAACCCACCAACAACAAACAATAACCCGATTACTAGCATCAATAAACTCACTTCAAGAGTTTAAATGGGTTTCTCTACAAATCAAGTTCAAACCCTAACTTGAATATCAAATCAAACAATGAAATTCGGAGTTAGAACTTACCACAACAACCAAAACGTAGCTAGGAATGAGGTGAACAACTTTAACACTTGAGCTTTTGATCAAACCAAGCTTCTTCTTCTCCAAAACCCCAAATCTCTCTCTAGAAATCTCCCTCTCTCTAGATAGTTGAGAGTGTGTTTGTGGATGTGAAAATGATCCAACAATGGATCCAAACCAGCTGATAAGTCCACAGATCTAGCCTCAAGTGAAATGACCAAATTGCCCTTCAATTAACTTAAAATAGAAAAAGACAGAATTCTGTCACAGACCACGTGCAAGGCGCGCTCACCTTATGGTGCGCGGCGCGCACCCATGTCTGGGCAGATTCTGAGTTTTTAACTTCACACCACGCTTTGCCCACTAAACGTACATCATTAATACACTACGTACAATAAATATTAGGGTCTTACAGTGTTCGGGGTGTCCACCCCACATTTGGTGTTTGTAGGTTTGGGTTCTCGGATGTGGGGGTATGTTTTGTTGTTTTGTCACTAAGATCATTCCCATTTGGGGTAAAGTAGGGTTAACGTAAGATGTTCCTTGGGGATCCATTGGCTGGAATTCGCTCTCTTGTGCTTATCCATCCTTGCTTTGGTATGAGTGTAGCACGGGGTTGCTTTGTTCTTGGGAGAACATCGGGATGGATGTTACCGCGTTGTAGGTATATTGTGGTGTGATGGGACCTCCGAAGGTAACTCGTGGTGAGCGAGTGACTTCGATTTGTTGTGCTAACGAGGATATTGTCGGAGTTTGTGAAATGACTGGTCGGGTTACATATGGAAGGATTTGGCATGGTGGAGGCTCCAACTCCATTTCTTCATCGTATTTGTCACTTTCATAAGTGAGGGTTCACTGACTTTGGAAGTGACCCTCTGCACGCTGGCTTCTCATGACCATCCTGATGTAGTCATACATGTTAAGTATAAAGGTTTGGTTCTATAGAGTTCAAAGCTTGACAGTTCGTCGATATGGGTGCTGCAGGGGTAATTGGTGTCTAGGTGATAGCGTCTGTCATTATGGTATCTAGTGGGGAGGAGAACCCTGGTGGTGGGTGATCGAAATGAACCATGATGACTGTTTTGTGTTTTCCAAACAAAGTGTGTATTTGTGTAAGTCCCACGAATGACGCCAATTATTTGCACACTTTTTGGGGTACCTTATCGAAGAGATAAGGTGAGATTGTTCTAATCACTTATGGGTAGAAGAATTGGGTAAATGAGATGGTGATATATTCTTTGTTGGCAATTTGTAGTGACCCGAACTTTTCCATGTTTATATATATTAATTGAGATTGATATTTACATGATTAAATGTTTCCAACATGTTAAGCAATCAAACTTGTTAAGACTTGATTAATTGAAATATGTTTCATATAGACAATTGACCACCCAAGTTGACCGGTGATTCACGAACGTTAAAACTTGTAAAAACTATATGATGACATATATATGGATATATATATATATATATATATATATATATATAGTTAACATGATACTATGAAAAGTAAACATATCATTAAGTATATTAACAATGAACTACATATGTAAAAACAAGACTACTAACTTAATGATTTTTAAACGAGACATATATGTAACGATTATCATTGTAAAGACATTTAATGTATATATATCATATTAAGAGATATTCATACATGATAATATCATGATAATATAATAATTTAAAATCTCATTTGATATTATAAACATTGGGTTAACAACATTTAACAAGATCGTTAACCTAAAGGTTTCAAAACAACACTTACATGTAACGACTAACGATGACTTAACGACTCAGTTAAAATGTATATACATGTAGTGTTTTAATATGTATTTATACACTTTTGAAAGACTTCAATACACTTATCAAAATACTTCTACTTAACAAAAATGCTTACAATTACATCCTCGTTCAGTTTCATCAATAATTCTACTCGTATGCACCCGTATTCGTACTCGTACAATACACAGCTTTTAGATGTATGTACTATTGGTATATACACTCCAATGATCAGCTCTTAGCAGCCCATGTGAGTCACCTAACATATGTGGGAACTATCATTTGGAAACTAGCATGAAATATCTCATAAAATTACAAAAATATGAGTAATCATTCATGACTTATTTACATGAAAACAAAATTACATATCCTTTATATCTAATCCATACACCAACAACCAAAAACACCTACAAACACTTTCATTCTTCAATTTTATTCATCTAATTGATCTCTCTCAAGTTCTATCTTCAAGTTCTAAGTGTTCTTCATATATTCTACAAGTTCTAGTTACATAAAATCAAGAATACTTTCAAGTTTGCTAGCTCACTTCCAATCTTGTAAGGTGATCATCCAACCTCAAGAAATCTTTGTTTCTTACAGTAGGTTATCATTCTAATACAAGGTAATAATCATATTCAAACTTTGGTTCAATTTCTATAACTATAACAATCTTATTTCAAGTGATGATCTTACTTGAACTTGTTTTCGTGTCATGATTCTGCTTCAAGAACTTCGAGCCATCCAAGGATCCGTTGAAGCTAGATCCATTTTTCCCTTTTTCAGTAGGTTTATCCAAGGAACTTAAGGTAGTAATGATGTTCATAACATCATTCGATTCATACATATAAAGATATCTTATTCGAAGGTTTAAACTTGTAATCACTAGAACATAGTTTAGTTAATTCTAAACTTGTTCGCAAACAAAAGTTAATCCTTCTAACTTGACTTTTAAAATCAACTAAACACATGTTCTATATCTATATGATATGCTAACTTAATGATTTAAAGCCTGGAGACACGAAAAACACCGTAAAACCGGATTTACGCCGTCGTATTAACACCGCGGGCTGTTTTGGGTTAGTTAATTAAAAACTATGATAAACTTTGATTTAAAAGTTGTTATTCTGAGAAAATGATTTTTATTATGAGCATGAAACTATATCCAAAAATTATGGTTAAACTCAAAGTGGAAGTATGTTTTCTAAAATGGTCATCTAGACGTCGTTCTTTCGACTGAAATGACTACCTTTACAAAAACGACTTGTAACTTATTTTTTCGACTATAAACCTATACTTTTTCTGTTTAGATTCATAAAATAGAGTTCAATATGAAACCATAGCAATTTGATTCACTCAAAACGGATTTAAAATGAAGAAGTTATGGGTAAAACAAGATTGGATAATTTTTCTCATTTTAGCTACGTGAAAATTGGTAACAAATCTATTCCATCCATAACTTAATCAACTTGTATTGTATATTGTGTAATCTTGAGATACCATAGACACGTATACAATGTTTCGACCTATCATGTCGACACATCTATATATATTTCGGAACAACCATAGACACTCTATATGTGAATGTTGGAGTTAGCTATACAGGGTTGAGGTTGATTCCAAAATATATATAGTTTGAGTTGTGATCAATACTGAGATACGTATACACTGGGTCGTGGATTGATTCAAGATAATATTTATCGATTTATTTCTGTACATCTAACTGTGGACAACTAGTTGTAGGTTACTAACGAGGACAGCTGACTTAATAAACTTAAAACATCAAAATATATTAAAAGTGTTGTAAATATATTTTGAACATACTTTGATATATATGTATATATTGTTATAGGTTCGTGAATCAACCAGTGGCCAAGTCTTACTTCCCGACGAAGTAAAAATCTGTGAAAGTGAGTTATAGTCCCACTTTTAAAATCTAATATTTTTGGGATGAGAATACATGCAGGTTTTATAAATGATTTACAAAATAGACACAAGTACGTGAAACTACATTCTATGGTTGAATTATCAAAATCGAATATGCCCCTTTTTATTAAGTCTAGTAATCTAAGAATTAGGGAACAGACACCCTAATTGACGCGAATCCTAAAGATAGATCTATTGGGCCTAACAAACCCCATCCAAAGTACCGGATGCTTTAGTACTTCGAAATTTATATCATATCCGAAGGGTGTCCCGGAATGATGGGGATATTCTTATATATATGCATCTTGTTAATGTCGGTTACCAGGTGTTCACCATATGAATGATTTTTATCTCTATGTATGGGATGTGTATTGAAATATGAAATCTTGTGGTCTATTATTATGATTTGATATATATAGGTTAAACCTATAACTCACCAACATTTTTGTTGACGTTTTAAGCTTGTTTATTCTCAGGTGATTATTAAGAGCTTCCGCTGTCGCATACTTAAATAAGGACGAGATTTGGAGTCCATGCTTGTATGATATTGTGTAAAAACTGCATTCAAGAAACATATTTTGTTGTAACATATTTGTATTGTAAACCATTATGTAATGGTCGTGTGTAAACATGATATTTTAGATTATCATTATTTGATAATCTGCGTAAAGCTTTTTAAACCTTTATTGATGAAATAAAGGTTATGGTTTGTTTTAAAATGAATGCAGTCTTTGAAAAACGTCTCATATAGAGGTCAAAACCTCGCAACGAAATCAATTAATATGGAACGTTTTTAATCAATAAGAACGGGACATTTCAGTTGGTATCCGAGCGTTGGTCTTAGAGAACCAGAATTTTGCATTAGTGTGTCTTATCGAGTTTGTTAGGATGCATTAGTGAGTCTGGACTTCGACCGTGTTTACTTGAAAAATGATTGCTTAACAAATTTTGTTGGAAACTATATATTTTTAACATGTGAATATTATGTGATATATTAATCTCTTAACGCGTTTGATATTATGTGATAGATGTCTACCTCTAGAACAAGTCCCATTGACTCACCTAATAATAATGAAGAGTCAAATGTAAATTGGAATGATTCGTGGACTGATTCACAAGTTCCCGAAGAGGAACCGGAAGAAGAGTCGGAACCGGAAGAAGAATCGGAACCGGAAGAAGAATCGGAACCGGATGAAGAAATAGAACCGGTGGGGGAAATAATAAAACGGTTAAGTAAAAGAAAATCCTCAACCAACCGACCAAGGTTAATTATGGTCAATGGTGTTTCCGCCAAGGAAGCAAAATATTGGGAGGATTACCAATTCTCCGATGAATCGGATTCCGACGAGAATTCCGATGATGTTATAGAAATTACCCCAACTGAATTTAAAAAGGAAAAAGAAAATAATAAGGGAAAGGGCATAAAAATAGAGAAATCTAATTCCAACCCCGATGAACTTTATATGTATCGTCAACCCCCGAAGTCCTTAAGTTGTAACAATGACCCGGGAACCTCTAAACCACCAGGTTTTTCTAAACCAATGTGGAAAATAACGGCTCGTATTAGGGGAACATCATATATCCCTAGAAACTTGGCAAAACGAACCAAATCCGAACAAGAAGAAACGAGCGAGTCGGAATAAGATAGTTGTATTCGTGTGGTGTAATATATGTAATATAGTGTGCTTATGCTTTATGATATATGTAAAAAAAAAAAAAAATTGCTTGTATTAATAAGTATTTTTTTATGAATCTAACTCTTGTCTATTTTACAGTATAAAAACACAAAATGGATAGACAACCCAATATTTTAAGAGACCTACCCGGAGACATGATTGATGAAATCTTGTCTAGAGTCGGTCAGAATTCCTCGGCACAACTATTTAAGGCGAGATCAGTTTGTAAGACATTCGAAGAACGTTCCAAGAATGCCTTGGTTTATAAAAGGCTTTCGTTCAAAAGATGGGGGATATCACATTGGGAAATCCATAAGTTACGATGTGTTTACTTTGACGCATATATTGCGGGGAACCCAAATGCTATTTTACGCAATGGGTTAAGAAATTATTTTGACTCAATATATCCGAATATTGGACTTCGTGATTTTAAAAAAGCGGCTAACATGCAACATAAAGAAGCATGTTATGCTTACAGATTAGTAATGTTCGCTTCTCACCAAAGTGAGAACAAGAACATCGGGCTACAACTATTAAACAAAACGTTTCCACAAGTGACGGAGTCGGTAATTGGGGTAAGAAATGAGGTTTTTAGATTGTTACGGGACTGTTGGACATTACGTAACCCTCGTCCCTTTGACGACGTTACAACACGCTGTCTTATCAACGGCCATAACGGTTATGTTCCACAAGACCAAGGATGGGAAGTAGTCATAGTAAAATCGGAATGCATGACTTGTTTCTGGACGTATGAATTACGTGTCTTTATTGCCTTTGCTGAACGACTTGTGTACTAGCTAGAATTATCTTCACAACCATCTTGTATCAAATTTATTGTGTGCTATATTTCATGCTATATGTAAAATAAGCGGTATTGTAAGTTTGTAAAATATTGTGTAAAAGTTTGAACCCGAAATATTATTATAAACAGTTTTTCATATAGAATTGTAGTAATTGAATTGTATATTAGCTACTAAGTATGAACTTAACGGGTAGGTACTACCCGAATTTAAACTTATAAAACGCTAATATGAAGAAAAAGCTTTTATAAATGAGTTCATATTATGCTACGAAATACTATCAACTACTCTTAATATTCTGTATGATTAACTTGTTCCATTTGACTATTTTGAAGGAAATGGCACCGACTACTCGACACACCGTGAATATGAATGAAGAGGAATTCCGTACTTTTCTAGCTTCAAACATAGCTGCAGTACAGGCTGTGCTACATACCAACAATAACCTTGGATCTAGCAGTACAGGAAATCTTGTAGGATGTACCTACAAAGAATTTACTGCCTGCAAACCTTTGGAATTTGATAGAACCGAAGGACCGATCGGATTGAAACGGTGGACCGAGAAGGTCGAATCGGTGTTTCCCATAAGTAAGTGTACTGAAGAGGATAAAGTGAAGTATGCTACGCATACCTTCACAGGTTCTGCGTTAACATGGTGGAATACCTATCTAGAGCAAGTGGGACAAGATGATGCGTACGCACTACCGTGGTCAGCATTCAAGCACTTGATGAACGAGAAGTACCGTCCCAGAACCGAGGTCAATAAGCTCAAGAAAGAACTTAGATGGTTACGAACCCAAGGATTTGATATTACCACGTACGAAAGACGATTCATAGAATTGTGCCTATTGTGTCAGGGAGCATTCGAAGATGAGGAAGAGAAGATCGACGCGTTTGTGAAAGGATTACCGGAAAGAATCCAAGAAGATATAAGTTCACACGAGCCCGCCTCCATACAACAGGCATGTAGAATGGCTCACAAACTAGTGAACCAGATTGAATAAAGAATTAAAGAACAGACTGCTGAAGAGGCCAATGTGAAGCAAGTCAAAAGAAAGTGGGAGGAAAACGGTGATAAGAATCACCAATACAACAACAACAGCAATTACAACAATAATCGCAACAATTATCCCAACAATCGCAACTACAACAAACGGCCCAACAACAACAACAACAACAACATCAACTACAACAATCATCCCAACAACAATAATAACCGCAACAACAACAACAATCAGAAGCAGCTATGCCAAAGGTGTGAAAAGTATCACTCGGGGTTCTGCACCAAATTTTGCAATAAGTGTAAAAGAAATGGTCATAGCGCGGCGAAGTGTGAGGTCTACGGACCAGGGGTTAATAGAACGAAAGGAACAAATGGTGTCGGAACGAGTAATGGCGGAGCAAGTAGTGTCGGAGCAAGTTATGCCAATGTAGTTTGTTATAAATGTGGAAAACTGGGCCACATTATTAGAAATTGCCCGAACCAGGAGAACACGAATGGACAAGGCCGCAGAAGAGTTTTCAATATTAATGCGGCAGAGGCACAGGAAGACCCAGAGCTTGTTACGGGTACGTTTCTTATTGAAAATAAATCTGCTTACGTTTTATTTGATTCGGGTGCGGATAGAAGCTATATGAGTAGAGATTTTTGTGCTAAATTAAGTTGTCCATTGACGCCTTTGGATAGTAAATTTTTACTCGAATTAGCAAATGGTAAATTAATTTCAGCAGATAATATATGTCGGAATCGAGAAATTAAACTGGTTAGCGAAACATTTAAGATTGATTTGATACCAGTAGAGCTAGGGAGTTTTGATGTGATAATCGGTATGGACTGGTTGAAAGAAGTGAAAGCAGAGATCGTTTGTTACAAAAATGCAATTTGCATTATACGAGAAAAAGGAAAACCCTTAATGGTGTACGGAGAAAAGGGCAACACGAAGCTACATCTTATTAGTAATTTGAAGGCACAAAAACTAATAAGAAAAGGTTGCTATGTTGTTTTAGCACACGTCGAGAAAGTACAAACTGAAGAAAAGAGCATCAATGATGTTCCCATTGCAAAAGAATTTCCCGATGTATTTCTGAAAGAATTACCGGGATTACCCCCACATCGATCCGTTGAATTTCAAATAGATCTTGTACCAGGAGCTGCACCAATAGCTCGTGCTCCTTACAGACTCGCACCCAGCGAGATGAAAGAACTGCAAAGCCAATTACAAGAAATTTTAGAGCGTGGTTTCATTCGACCAAGCACATCACCGTGGGGAGCTCCTATTTTGTTTGTCAAGAAGAAAGATGGTACTTTCAGGTTGTGTATCGACTACCGAGAGTTGAACAAACTTACCATCAAGAACCGCTACCCACTACCGAGAATCGACGACTTATTTGATCAACTACAAGGCTCGTCTGTTTATTCAAAGATTGACTTACGTTCCGGGTATCATCAAATGCGGGTGAAAGAAGATGATATTCCAAAGACTGCTTTCAGAACACGTTACGGTCATTACGAGTTTATGGTCATGCCGTTTGGTTTAACTAATGCACCAGCTGTGTTCATGGACCTTATGAACCGAGTGTGTGGACCATACCTTGACAAGTTGGTAATTGTTTTCATTGATGACATACTTATTTACTCAAAGAATGACCAAGAACACGGTGAACATTTGAGAAAAGTGTTAGAAGTATTGAGGAAGGAAGAATTGTACGCTAAGTTTTCAAAGTGTGCATTTTGGTTGGAAGAAGTTCAATTCCTCGGTCACATAGTGAACAAAGAAGGTATTAAGGTAGATCCGGTAAAGATAGAAACTGTTGAAAAGTGGGAAACCCCGAAAACTCCGAAACACATACGCCAGTTTTTAGGACTAGCTGGTTACTACAGAAGGTTCATCCAAGACTTTTCCAGAATAGCAAAACCCTTGACTGCATTAACGCATAAAGGGAAGAAATTTGAATGGAATGATGAACAAGAGAAAGCGTTTCAGTTATGGAAGAAAAAGCTAACTACGGCACCTATATTGTCATTGCCTGAAGGGAATGATGATTTTGTGATTTATTGTGACGCATCAAAGTAAGGTCTCGGTTGTGTATTAATGCAACGAACGAAGGTGATTGCTTATGCATCTAGACAATTGAAGATTCACGAACAAAATTATACAACGCATGATTTGGAATTAGGTGCGGTTGTTTTTGCATTAAAGACTTGGAGGCACTACTTATATGGGGTTAAAAGTATTATATATACCGACCACAAAAGTCTTCAACACATATTTAATCAGAAACAACTGAATATGAGGCAGCGTAGGTGGATTGAATTATTGAATGATTACGACTTTGAGATTCGTTACCACCCGGGGAAGGCAAATGTGGTAGCCGATGCCTTGAGCAGGAAGGACAGAGAACCCATTCGAGTAAAATCTATGAATATAATGATTCATAATAACCTTACTACTCAAATAAAGGAGGCGCAACAAGGAGTTTTAAAAGAGGAAAATTTAAAGGATGAAATACCCAAAGGATCGGAGAAGCATCTTAATATTCAGGAAGACGGAACCCGGTATAGGGCTGAATGGATTTGGGTACCAAAATTTGGAGATATGAGAGAAATGGTACTTAGAGAAGCTCATAAAACCAGATACTCAATACATCCTGGAACGGGGAAGATGTACAAGGATCTCAAGAAACATTTTTGGTGGCCGGGTATGAAAGCCGATGTTGCTAAATACGTAGGAGAATGTTTGACGTGTTCTAAGGTCAAAGCTGAGCATCAAAAACCATCAGGTCTACTTCAACAACCCGAAATCCCGGAATGGAAATGGGAAAACATTACCATGGATTTCATCACTAAATTGCCAAGGACTGCAAGTGGTTTTGATACTATTTGGGTAATAGTTGATCGTCTCACCAAATCAGCACACTTCCTGCCAATAAGAGAAGATGACAAGATGGAGAAGTTAGCACGACTGTATTTGAAGGAAGTCGTCTCCAGACATGGAATACCAATCTCTATTATCTCTGATAGGGATGGCAGATTTATTTTAAGATTCTGGCAGACATTACAGCAAGCATTAGGAACTCGTCTAGACATGAGTACTGCCTATCATCCACAAACTGATGGGCAGAGTGAAAGGACGATACAAACGCTTGAAGACATGCTACGAGCATGTGTTATTGATTTCGGAAACAGTTGGGATCGACATCTACCGTTAGCAGAATTTTCCTACAATAACAGCTACCATTCAAGCATTGAGATGGCGCCGTTTGAAGCACTTTATGGTAGAAAGTGCAGGTCTCCGATTTGTTGGAGTGAAGTGGGGGATAGACAGATTACGGGTCCGGAGATTATACAAGAAACTACCGAGAAGATCATCCTAATTCAACAACGGCTGAAAACCGCCCAAAGTCGACAAAAGAGCTACGCTGACATTAAAAGAAAAGATATAGAATTTGAAATTGGAGAGATGGTCATGCTTAAAGTTGCACCTTGGAAAGGCGTTGTTCGATTTGGTAAACGAGGGAAATTAAATCCAAGGTATATTGGACCATTCAAGATTATTGATCGTGTCGGACCAGTAGCTTACCGAATTGAGTTACCTCAACAACTCGCGGCTGTACATAACACTTTCCACGTCTCGAATTTGAAGAAATGTTTTGCTAAAGAAGATCTCACTATTCCGTTAGATGAAATCTAAATCAACGAAAAACTCCAATTCATCGAAGAACCCGTCGAAATAATGGATCGTGAGGTTAAAAGACTTAAGCAAAACAAGATACCAATTGTTAAGGTTCGATGGAATGCTTGTAGAGGACCCGAGTTCACCTGGGAGCGTGAAGATCAGATGAAGAAGAAATACCCGCATCTATTTCCAGAATATTCGTCAACACCTTCAACAGCTTAAAATTTTGGGACGAAATTTATTTAACGGGTAGGTACTGTAGTGACCCGAACTTTTCCATGTTTATATATATTAATTGAGATTGATATTTACATGATTAAATGTTTCCAACATGTTAAGCAATCAAACTTATTAAGACTTGATTAATTGAAATATGTTTCATATAGACAATTGACCACCCAAGTTGACCGGTGATTCACGAACGTTAAAACTTGTAAAAACTATATGATGACATATATATGGATATATATATATATATATATATATATATATATATATATATATATATATATATATATATATATATATATATATAGTTAACATGATACTATGATAAGTAAACATATCATTAAGTATATTAACAATGAACTACATATGTAAAAACAAGACTACTAACTTAATGATTTTTAAACGAGACATATATGTAACGATTATCATTGTAAAGACATTTAATGTATATATATCATATTAAGAGATATTCATACATGATAATATCATGATAATATAATAATTTAAAATCTTATTTGATATTATAAACATTGGGTTAACAACATTTAACAAGATCGTTAACCTAAAGGTTTCAAAACAACACTTACATGTAACGACTAACGATGACTTAACGACTCAGTTAAAATGTATATACATGTAGTGTTTTAATATGTATTTATACACTTTTGAAAGACTTCAATACACATATCAAAATACTTCTACTTAACAAAAATTCTTACAAATACATCCTCGTTCAGTTTCATCAATAATTCTACTCGTATGCACCCGTATTCGTACTCGTACAATACACAGCTTTTAGATGTATGTAATATTGGTATATACACTCCAATGATCAGCTCTTAGCAGCCCATGTGAGTCACCTAACACATGTGGGAACTATCATTTGGCAACTAGCATGAAATATCTCATAAAATTACAAAAATATGAGTAATCATTCATGACTTATTTACATGAAAACAAAATTACATATCCTTTATATCTAATCCATACACCAACGACCAAAAACACCTACAAACACTTTCATTCTTCAATTTTCTTCATCTAATTGATCTCTCTCAAGTTCTATCTTCAAGTTCTAAGTGTTCTTCATATATTCTACAAGTTCTAGTTACATAAAATCAAGAATACTTTCAAGTTTGCTAGCTCACTTCCAATCTTGTAAGGTGATCATCCAACCTCAAGAAATCTTTGTTTCTTACAGTAGGTTATCATTCTAATACAAGGTAATAATCATATTCAAACTTTGGTTCAATTTCTATAACTATAACAATCTTATTTCAAGTGATGATCTTACTTGAACTTGTTTTCGTGTCATGATTCTGCTTCAAGAACTTCGAGCCATCCAAGGATCCATTGAAGCTAGATCCATTTTTCTCTTTTTTAGTAGGTTTATCCAAGGAACTTAAGGTAGTAATGATGTTCATAACATCATTCTATTCATACATATAAAGATATCTTATTCGAAGGTTTAAACTTGTAATCACTAGAACATAGTTTAGTTAATTCTAAACTTGTTCGCAAACAAAAGTTAATCCTTCTAACTTGACTTTTAAAATCAACTAAACACATTTTCTATATCTATATGATATGCTAACTTAATGATTTAAAACCTGGAGACACGAAAAACACCGTAAAACCGGATTTACGCCGTCGTATTAACACCGCGGGCTGTTTTGGGTTAGTTAATTAAAAACTATGATAAACTTTGATTTAAAAGTTGTTATTCTGAGAAAATGATTTTTATTATGAGCATGAAACTATATCCAAAAATTATGGTTAAACTCAAAGTGGAAGTATGTTTTCTAAAATGGTCATCGAGACGTCGTTCTTTCGACTGAAATGACTACCTTTACAAAAATGACTTGTAACTTATTTTTTCGAATATAAAACTATACTTTTTCTGTTTAGATTCATAAAATAGAGTTCAATATGAAACCATAGCAATTTGATTCACTCAAAACGGATTTAAAATGAAGAAGTTATGGGTAAAACAAGATTGGATAATTTTTCTCATTTTAGCTACGTGAAAATTGGTAACAAATCTATTCCAACCATAACTTAATCAACTTGTATTGTATATTGTGTAATCTTGAGATACCATAGACACGTATACAATGTTTCGACCTATCATGTCGACACATCTATATATATTTCGGAACAACCATAGACACTCTATATGTGAATGTTGGAGTTAGCTATACAGGGTTGAGGTTGATTCCAAAATATATATAGTTTGAGTTGTGATCAATACTGAGATACGTATACACTGGGTCGTGGATTGATTCAAGATAATATTTATCGATTTATTTCTGTACATCTAACTGTGGACAACTAGTTGTAGGTTACTAACGAGGACAGCTGACTTAATAAACTTAAAACATCAAAATATATTAAAAGTGTTGTAAATATATTTTGAACATACTTTGATATATATGTATATATTGTTATAGGTTCGTGAATCAACCAGTGGCCAAGTCTTACTTCCCGACGAAGTAAAAATCTGTGAAAGTGAGTTATAGTCCCACTTTTAAAATCTAATATTTTTGGGATGAGAATACATGCAGGTTTTATAAATGATTTACAAAATAGACACAAGTACGTGAAACTACATTCTATGGTTGAATTATCGAAATCGAATATGCCCCTTTTTATTAAGTCTGGTAATCTAAGAATTAGGGAACAGACACCCTAATTGACGCGAATCCTAAAGATAGATCTATTGGGCCTAACAAACCCCATCCAAAGTACCGGATGCTTTAGTACTTCGAAATTTATATCATATCCGAAGGGTGTCCCGGAATGATGGGGATATTCTTATATATATGAATCTTGTTAATGTCGGTTACCAGGTGTTCACCATATGAATGATTTTTATCTCTATGTATGGGATGTGTATTGAAATATGAAATCTTGTGGTCTATTATTATGATTTGATATATATAGGTTAAACCTATAACTCACCAACATTTTTGTTGACGTTTTAAGCATGTTTATTCTCAGGTGATTATTAAGAGCTTCCGCTGTCGCATACTTAAATAAGGACGAGATTTGGAGTCCATGCTTGTATGATATTGTGCAAAAACTGCATTCAAGAAACATATTTTGTTGTAACATATTTGTATTGTAAACCATTATGTAATGGTCGTGTGTAAACAGGATATTTTAGATTATCATTATTTGATAATCTACGTAAAGCTTTTTAAACCTTTATTGATGAAATAAAGGTTATGGTTTGTTTTAAAATGAATGCAGTCTTTGAAAAACGTCTCATATAGAGGTCAAAACCTCGCAACGAAATCAATTAATATGGAACATTTTTAATCAATAAGAACGGGACATTTCACAATTCCCCTACGGTAAGGTGACTATTACTTTACGCCACCAAGGCATAATATCACATAAGTGTATGTGTTAAATGTGAGTAATCGAGAGTGTGTCATGACATGATCCTTCCAGAGGTTATGCCTTCCTATTTATAAAGGAAAATGGCTCCTTTTAAAGTATTAACTAACTCACAATGCTTTTGTAACATCCCGCCTTTTTCCTTTTACTTTTCCGTTTAACTATTTAAATCCCGTTATATGTTTATAACATCTCCGGTTAATACGTGTTTTAAAAATATCTCGTCTAGGTATTTCACGCACCTGCAAACGAACTTGAGGGACTAGTTTCACCAAAATGCCAAAGAGGTGACTAGCCCTTGACTAGTCAACCCCACCCTCATCTTTTCTTTTTCATTTCCCTTTTCTTCTTCTACTTCCATATTTTCTCTCAATTCTCCAATTTCAAGAATCATCATCTAAATCAAATCGAGCAAGCATCCATCTAAGCAAATTGCATATTCGGAATCCTCTCATCTTCCTCTTCGATTCCATACCGATTTCATCATGTTTGGGTAACTTTCTAAAATCACTAGATTTTGTGTTCTTAATGTTTTTAACTTATAAATTTGTTAATTAGTGTCTATGGCTCAAGTCTAACATGATTATATGATTTATATGCTCGATTTCATTATTTGAAGTAACTAGCTTGAATATGAACTTTGGTGTGTTTGATTTGGTAATTTGGTTGCTTAAATGTTGTTTTTATGGTAAAGTGCAAGTATTAAATGTGTTACTAGTAGCACTAGCTTCAATTTGATGTGTAGGTTGTTTTAGAAAACTTCATAAACTTGATTATTGGTTTTGGTGGATTTGGGTTAGGGTTTGATGAACTTGAAATGAACTTTTGATGCTTTGAATGACATGAAATGTTATTTGTAAGTGTTAGGTTGTATTGTATGCTTGATCACCTTCGAAACAGCATATCATTCATGTAAATTGGTTGCCGAATCATCGAATTTCATTTATGAACTTGAGTGCATTTAATGAGGAGCTTTGAATGTGATTTTGGTTGTTGTAAAAGTAAATGTGATGGATGAAATGTGTTTAGTTGTTTTCCTTGTCAAAATACCTTTCCGATGATATAAGATAAATGCTTTAGTTATTTGTGGGTCATAAATGGTGATTGGTTGAAGTTAGGTTCGTGCATAAAACTTAAAAACTGCCAGAATTCTCTGCACAGGTAATGGCGCGGCGCGCCATATACCCGCGCGGCGCGCCAAAGTGGTCTGTCCAACTTTGTCGATTTTCGAATAATGTTTGCTATGCTACGCACCTCCGATTCACATGTAACTAGTTCTAACATGCTCATATATGATTAAAAACCTCAGAAAAATAGTTCGGGACCCGACCCGAATGTGTTGACTTTTTCGTTGACTTTGACCGACCAAAGTTTGACTTTTTGTCAAACTTAACCAAATGATTATGCAACCTTCCTAACTTGTTTCTATACTTGTATCTTGCATGAAACTTGACAATTTGATTTCACATGCTACATAATCGAGTCGTAACGAGCCATAGGACTAATTGAACCTCTTTGACCTATCGTGTTTACCGTTATTGATACGACCTATTTGTTTAGGTCAAGACTAGCACTATCCTTCGAACACGTTACTTTGTGAAGTACTTTTCATACGTGCACTCAAGGTGAGATCATAGTCCCATCTTTCAACAACTTTTATGCTTTAAACTATGGGATGAGAAACATATACGTATCATACTTTACACTTGAACACAAGTACGAAAACGAACATTCCACGTACGGGTTTGAACAAAAAGCCTCAATTCAATTATCATTAGTTACACTTGCAGGGTGTAAACGTGAACTTATATTATGTGATCACATGGGCTTGACGAGCCTCGTTCGGAAGGTTCGCTACCGTTAGCGAATGAAATATATTTTCGGGTCTAGTGTATGTTCTAACACTATGCAAAGGGTGCAAAACAGTTAAGTTTGATAATTGGGTGCCCGCGAAACAAATAACAACATTGGAATGCAAATGATTTTGATAATCATATTATATTAAATCTTGTGGTTCAAATGCAACATTTACTAAAACACCTATGATTTCACCAACGTTTTCGTTGACAGTTTTCCATATGTTTTCTCAGGTCCTTGAAAGCTACTTGATACATGCATCCGCACTCTTTTTGATACTTGCTTGGATGTCGAGTATGCATGCATAGTTGGAGCGTCTTTTGACTACTTTAAATTGTGTCGCATAGGTTTCATTCGTACGTTAAACTTTGTATTGTAACTAATCTTTTGAACTACATTTGTAAACTTGAAACATCCCTTTACTTATGAAATGAATGCGACATATTTTGGTCAAACGTCATAATAAAGACTTATAACCACGCAACGGGACCGAAGTAGTTGGCGCCGTCAAACATGATTTGGTCGGGTCGCAATAGATGGTATCAGAGCGTTGGTTGTAGGGATTTAGAGTTCATTGGTGTCAACCCCGAGTCATAGGGTACATTGGTGAGTCTAGACTACAACCGGCATATAGACTTGAAGTAGGAATTACTTGACTACTTGTGCATTATACTCGGACTCGTCTATCACATCAAATTCTTATTCAACCTTAATCTCACGTTACTTAATTTAATTGACGCGCCACCTTGACTATATGAATTAGTGTCGAATGCACATATGAATTAGGGTAATATAATTTCCGGGATTATATTACGGTGACTCATATGAACATTCCGACATTATGACATAAAGAATTTAAGGAGAGTCAAGGAAATTTTTTCTCTATCCTTATTCCATATCATGGTTAGTATTATTAAGAATACTAATCAACGGTATTCTTGTGTTTTGAAGGAACAATGCCTCCTCGTCGTGTGCCACGCCATGAGACTCCCGAACAAGCTCTACAACGAATGATAGCCACCGCCGTGGAAGCGGCCATGGCCGATCACTCCTCCAACAATAACAACAACCACAACAACAACAACAATGGAGCCGGTAACTCAAACGAAGGGTGCTCCCACAAATCCTTCATGGGGTGCAAACCTCACACTTTTGATGGAACCGGGGGACCGGTTACTCTTACTCGACGGTTCGAACAAACGGAGGCCGTCTTTAGCATAAGCGGTTGTCGAGACCAAGACAAGGTCAAATACTCCACTCACACCTTCGCCGGTGTCGCTCTTACATGGTGGAATACTTATGTACAATCGGTGGGTACCGATGAAGCTCACGCCCTCTCTTGGGTCGATTTAAGGGAAAAGATGGTCATCGAATATTTCCCTCGCGAAGAAACCCGAAAGCTCGAACAAGAGCGAAGAACCTTAGAGGCGGTCGAAAACGATCTCAAGGCCTATAATCAACGATTCGCCGAACTATCCTTGATGTGTCCCAACCTCGTGAACCCCGAATCTCAAAGGGTCGAACTTTATATGTATGGTCTTCCAAAGAGAATCAAATAAGGGGTGATGTCATCCAAACCCGCTAACCTATGGTGAATGTAGTAATCTATTTTTCCATCGGTGCCAAAGGGGTGGTCATTGTAGTGACCCGAACTTTTCCATGTTTATATATATTAATTGAGATTGATATTTACATGATTAAATGTTTCCAACATGTTAAGCAATCAAACTTGTTAAGACTTGATTAATTGAAATATGTTTCATATAGACAATTGACCACCCAAGTTGATCGGTGATTCACGAACGTTAAAACTTGTAAAAACTATATGATGACATATATATGGATATATATATATAGTTAACATGATACTATGATAAGAAAACATATCATAAAGTATATTAACAATGAACTACATATGTAAAAACAAGACTACTAACTTAATGATTTTTAAACGAGACATATATGTAACGATTATCGTTGTAAAGACATTTAATGTATATATATCATATTAAGAGATATTCATACATGATAATATCATGATAATATAATAATTTAAAATCTCATTTGATATTATAAACATTGAGTTAACAACATTTAACAAGATCGTTAACCTAAAGGTTTAAAAACAACACTTACATGTAACGACTAACGATGACTTAACGACTCAGTTAAAATGTATATACATGTAGTGTTTTAATATGTATTTATACAATTTTGAAAGACTTCAATACACTTATCAAAATACTTCTACTTAACAAAAATGCTTACAATTACATCCTCGTTCAGTTTCATCAACAATTCTACTCGTATGCACCCGTATTCGTACTCGTACAATACACAGCTTTTAGATGTATGTACTATTGGTATATACACTCCAATGATCAGCTCTTAGCAGCCCATGTGAGTCACCTAACACATGTGGGAACCATCATTTGGCAACTAGCATGAAATATCTCATAAAATTACAAAAATATGAGTAATCATTCATGACTTATTTACATGAAAACAAAATTACATATCCTTTATATCTAATCCATACACCAACGACCAAAAACACCTACAAACACTTTCATTCTTCAATTTTCTTCATCTAATTGATCTCTCTCAAGTTCTATCTTCAAGTTCTAAGTGTTCTTCATAAATTCCAAAAGTTCTAGTTTCATAAAATCAAGAATACTTTCAAGTTTGCTAGCTCACTTCCAATCTTGTAAGGTGATCATCCAACCTCAAGAAATCTTTGTTTCTTACAGTAGGTTATCATTCTAATACAAGGTAATAATCATATTCAAACTTTGGTTCAATTTCTATAACTATAACAATCTTATTTCAAGTGATGATCTTACTTGAACTTGTTTTCGTGTCATGATTCTGCTTCAAGAACTTCGAGCCATCCAAGGATCCATTGAAGCTAGATCCATTTTTCTCTTTTCCAGTAGGTTTATCCAAGGAAATTAAGGTAGTAATGATGTTCATAACATCATTCGATTCATACATATAAAGCTATCTTATTCGAAGTTTTAAACTTGTAATCACTAGAACATAGTTTAGTTAATTCTAAACTTGTTCGCAAACAAAAGTTAATCCTTCTAACTTGACTTTTAAAATCAACTAAACACATGTTCTATATCTATATGATATGCTAACTTAATGATTTAAAACCTGGAAACACGAAAAACACCGTAAAACCGGATTTACGCCGTCGTAGTAACACCGCGGGCTGTTTTGGGTTAGTTAATTAAAAACTATGATAAACTTTGATTTAAAAGTTGTTATTCTGAGAAAATGATTTTTATTATGAACATGAAACTATATCCAAAAATTATGGTTAAACTCAAAGTGGAAGTATGTTTTCTAAAATGGTCATCTAGACGTCGTTCTTTCGACTGAAATGACTACCTTTACAAAAATGACTTGTAACTTATTTTTCCGACAATAAACCTATACTTTTTCTGTTTAGATTCATAAAACAGAGTTCAATATGAAATCATAGCAATTTGATTCACTCAAAACGGATTTAAAATGAAGAAGTTATGGGTAAAACAAGATTGGATAATTTTTCTCATTTTAGCTACGTGAAAATTGGTAACAAATCTATTCCATCCATAACTTAATCAACTTGTATTGTATATTGTGTAATCTTGAGATACCATAGACACGTATACAATGTTTCGACCTATCATGTCGACACATCTATATATATTTCGGAACAACCATAGACACTCTATATGTGAATGTTGGAGTTAGCTATACAGGGTTGAGGTTGATTCCAAAATATATATAGTTTGAGTTGTGATCAATACTGAGATACGTATACACTGGGTCGTGGATTGATTCAAGATAATATTTATCGATTTATTTCTGTACATCTAACTGTGGACAACTAGTTATTGGTTACTAACGAGGACAGCTGACTTAATAAACTTAAAACATCAAAATATATTAAAAGTGTTGTAAATATATTTTGAACATACTTTAATATATATGTATATATTGTTATAGGTTCGTGAATCAACAGTGGCCAAGTCTTACTTCCCGACGAAGTAAAAATCTGTGAAAGTGAGTTATAGTCCCACTTTTAAAATCTAATATTTTTGGGATGAGAATACATGCAGGTTTTATAAATGATTTACAAAATAGACACAAGTACGTGAAATTACATTCTATGGTTGAATTATCAAAATCGAATATGCCCCTTTTTATTAAGTCTGGTAATCTAAGAATTAGGGAACAGACACCCTAATTGACGCGAATCCTAAAGATAGATCTATTGGGCCTAACAAACCCCATCCAAAGTACCGGATGCTTTAGTACTTCGAAATTTATATCATATCCGAAGGGTGTCCCGGAATGATGGGGATATTCTTATATATGCATCTTGTTATTGTCGGTTACCAGGTGTTCACCATATGAATGATTTTTATCTCTATGTATGGGATGTGTATTGAAATATGAAATCTTGTGGTCTATTGTTACGATTTGATATATATAGGTTAAACCTATAACTCACCAACATTTTTGTTGACGTTTAAAGCATGTTTATTCTCAGGTGAATATTAAGAGCTTCCGCTGTTGCATACTAAAATAAGGACAAGATTTGGAGTCCATGTTTGTATGATATTGTGTAAAAACTGCATTCAAGAAACTGATTTCGATGTAACATATTTGTATTGTAAACCATTATGTAATGGTCGTGTGTAAACAGGATATTTTAGATTATCATTATTTGATAATCTACGTAAAGCTTTTTAAACCTTTATTTATGAAATAAAGGTTATGGTTTGTTTTAAAAATGAATGCAGTCTTTGAAAAACGTCTCATATAGAGGTCAAAACCTCGCAACGAAATCAATTAATATGGAACGTTTTTAATCAATAAGAACGGGACATTTCAGTTGGTATCCGAGCGTTGGTCTTAGAGAACCAGAAAATTTGCATTAGTGTGTCTTATCGAGTTTGTTAGGATGCATTAGTGAGTCTGGACTTCGACCGTGTTTTCTTTAAAAATGATTGCTTAACATTTTTGTTGAAAACTATATATTTTTAACATATGAATATTATGTGATATATTAATCTCTTAACATGTTTGATATTATGTGATAGATGTCTACCTCTAGAACAAGTCCCATTGACTCACCTAATAATAATGAAGAGTCAAATGTAAATTGGAATGATTTGTGGACTGATTCACAAGTTCCCGAAGAGGAACCGGAAGAAGAGTCGGAACCGGAAGAAGAATCGGAACCGGAAGAAGAATCGGAACCGGATGAAGAAATAGAACCGGTGGGGGAAATAATAAAACGGTTAAGTAAAAGAAAATCCTCAACCAACCGACCAAAGTTAATTATGGTCAATGGTGTTTCCGCCAAGGAAGCAAAATATTGGGAGGATTACCAATTCTCCGATGAATCGGATTCCGACGAGAATTCCGATGATGTTATAGAAATTACCCCAACTGAATTTAAAAAGGCAAAAGAAAATAATAAGGGAAAGGGCATAAAAATAGAGAAATCTAATTCCAACCCCGATGAACTTTATATGTATCGTCAACCCCCGAAGTCCTTAAGTTGTAACAATGACCCGGGAACCTCTAAACCACCAGGTTTTTCTAAACCAATGTGGACAACGACGGCTCGTATTAGGGGAACATCATATATCCCTAGAAACTTGGCAAAACGAACCAAAACCGAAGAAGAAGAAACGAGCGAGTCGGAATAAGATAGTTGTATTCGTGTGGTGTAATATATGTAATATAGTGTTCTTATGCTTTATGATATATGTAAAAATTGCTTGTATTAATAAGTATTTTTTTTATGAAACTAACTCTTGTCTATTTTACAGTTTAAAAATACAAAATGGATAGACAACCCAATATTTTAAGAGACCTACCCGGAGACATGATTGATGAAATCTTGTCTAGAGTCGGCCAGAATTCTTCGGCACAACTATTTAAGACGAGATCAGTTTGTAAGACATTCGAAGAACGTTCCAAGAATGTCTTGGTTTATAAGAGACTTTCGTTTGAAAGATGGGGGATATCACATTGGGAAACCCATAAGTTACGATGTGTTTACTTTGACGCATATATTGCGGGGAACCCAAATGCTATTTTACGCAACGGGTTAAGAAATTATTTTGACTCAATATATCCGAATATTGGACTTCGTGATTTAGAAAAAGCGGCTAACATGCAACATAAAGAAGCATGTTATGCTTACGGATTAGTAATGTTCGCTTCTCACCAAAGTGAGAACAAGAACATTGGGCTACAACTATTAAACAAAACGTTTCCACAAGTGACGGAGTCGGTAATTGGGGTAAGAAATGAGGTTTTTAGATTATTACGGGACTGTTGGACATTACGTAACCCTCGTCCCTTTGACGACGTTACAACACGCTGTCTTATCAACGGCCATAATGGTTATGTTGCACAAGACCAAGGATGGGAAGTAGTCCTAGTAAAACCAGAATGCATGACTTGTTTCTGGACGTATGAATTACGTGTCTTTATTGCCTTTGCTGAACGACTTGTGTACTAGCTAGAATTGTCTTCACAACTATCTTGTATCAAAGTTATTGTGTGCTATATTTCATGCTTTATGTAAAATAAGCGGTATTGTAAGTTTGTAAAATATTGTATAAAAGTTTGAACGCGAAATATTATTACAATCAGTTTTTCATATAGAATTGTAGTAGTTGAATTGTATATTAGCTACTAAGTATGAACTTAACGGGTAGGTACTACCCGAATTTAAACTTATAAAACGCTAATATGAAGAAAAAGCTTTTATAAATGAGTTCATATTATGCTACGAAATACTATTAACTACTCTTAATATTCTGTATGATTAACTTGTTCCATTTAACTATTTTGAAGGAAATGGCACCGACTACTCGACACACCGTGAATATGAATGAAGAGGAATTCCGTACTTTTCTAGCTTCAAACATAGCCGCAGTACAGGCTGCGCTACATACCAACAATAACCTTGGATCTAGCAGTACAGGAAATCGTGTAGGATGCACCTACAAAGAATTCACTGCCTGCAAACCTTTGGAATTTGATGGAACCGAAGGACCGATCGGATTGAAACGGTGGACCGAGAAGGTTGAATCGGTGTTTGCCATAAGTAAGTGTACTGAAGAGGACAAAGTGAAGTACGCTACGCATACCTTCACAGGTTCTGCGTTAACATGGTGGAATACCTATCTAGAGCAAGTGGGACAAGATGATGCGTACGCACTACCGTGGTCAGCATTCAAGCACTTGATGAACGAGAAGTACCGTCCCAGAACCGAGGTCAATAAGCTCAAGACAGAACTTAGAGGGTTACGAACCCAAGGATTTGATATTACCACGTACGAAAGACGATTCACAGAATTGTGCCTATTGTGTCCGGGAGCATTCGAAGATGAGGAAGAGAAGATCGACGCATTTGATAAAAGGATTACCGGAAAGAATCCAAGAAGATATAAGTTCACATGAGCCCGCCTCCATACAACAGGCATGTAGAATGGCTCACAAACTCGTGAACCAGATTGAAGAAAGAATTAAAGAACAGACTGCTGAAGAGGCCAATGTGAAGCAAGTCAAAAGAAAGTGGGAGGAAAACGGTGATAAGAATCACCAATACAACAACAATAACAACAATTACAACAATAATCGCAACAATTATCCCAACAATCGCAACATCAATCGCAACTACAACAAACGGCCCAACAACAACAACAACAACAACAACAACTACAACAATCATCCCAACAACAATAATAACCGCAACAACAACAACAATCAGAAGCAGCTATGCCAAAGGTGTGAAAAGAATCACTCGGGGTTCTGCACCAAATTTTGCAACAAGTGTAAAAGAAATGGTCATAGCGCGGCGAAGTGTGAGGTCTACGGACCAGGGGTTAATAGAACGAAAGGAACAAATGGTGTCGGAACGAGTAATGGCGGAGCAAGTAGTGTCGGAGCAAGTTATGCCAATGTAGTTTGTTATAAATGTGGAAAACCGGGCCACATTATTAGAAATTGCCCGAACCAGGAGAACACGAATGGACAAGGCCGCGGAAGAGTTTTCAATATTAATGCGGCAGAGGCACAGGAAGACCCGGAGCTTGTTACGGGTACGTTTCTTATTGACAATAAATCTGCTTACGTTTTATTTGATTCGGGTGCGGATAGAAGCTATATGAGTAGAGATTTTTGTGCTAAATTAAGTTGTCCATTGACGCCTTTGGATAGTAAATTTTTACTCGAATTAGCAAATGGTAAATTAATTTCAGCAGATAATATATGTCGGAATCGAGAAATTAAACTGGTTAGCGAAACATTTAAGATTGATTTGATACCAGTAGAGTTAGGGAGTTTTGATGTGATAATCGGTATGGACTGGTTGAAAGAAGTGAAAGCAGAGATCGTTTGTTACAAAAATGCAATTCGCATTATACGAGAAAAAGGAAAACCCTTAATGGTGTACGGAGAAAAGGGCAACACGAAGCTACATCTTATTAGTAATTTGAAGGCACAAAAACTAATAAGAAAAGGTTGCTATGCTGTTCTAGCACACGTCGAGAAAGTACAAACTGAAGAAAAGAGCATCAATGATGTTCCCATTGCAAAAGAATTTCCCGATGTATTTCCGAAAGAATTACCGGGATTACCCCCACATCGATCCGTTGAATTTCAAATAGATCTTGTACCAGGAGCTGCACCAATAGCTCGTGCTCCTTACAGACTCGCACCCAGCGAGATGAAAGAACTGCAAAGCCAATTACAAGAACTTTTAGAGCGTGGTTTCATTCGACCAAGCACATCACCGTGGGGAGCTCCTGTTTTGTTTGTCAAGAAGAAAGATGGTACATTCAGGTTGTGTATCGACTACCGAGAGTTGAACAAACTTACCATCAAGAACCGCTACCCACTACCGAGAATCGACGACTTATTTGATCAACTACAAGGCTCGTCTGTTTATTCAAAGATTGACTTACGTTCCGGGTATCATCAAATGCGGGTGAAAGAAGATGATATTCCAAAGACTGCTTTCAGAACACGTTACGGTCATTACGAGTTTATGGTCATGCCGTTTGGTTTAACTAATGCACCAGCTGTGTTCATGGACCTTATGAACCGAGTGTGTGGACCATACCTTGACAAGTTTGTCATTGTTTTCATTGATGACATACTTATTTACTCAAAGAATGACCAAGAACACGGTGAACATTTGAGGAAGGTGTTAGAAGTATTGAGGAAGGAAGAATTGTACGCTAAGTTTTCAAAGTGTGCATTTTGGTTGGAAGAAGTTCAATTCCTCGGTCACATAGTGAACAAAGAAGGTATTAAGGTGGATCCGGCAAAGATAGAAACTGTTGAAAAGTGGGAAACCCCGAAAACTCCGAAACACATACGCCAGTTTTTAGGACTAGCTGGTTACTACAGAAGGTTCATCCAAGACTTTTCCAGAATAGCAAAACCCTTGACTGCATTAACGCATAAAGGGAAGAAATTTGAATGGAATGATGAACAAGAGAAAGCGTTTCAGTTATTGAAGAAAAAGCTAACTACGGCACCTATATTGTCATTGCCTGAAGGGAATGATGATTTTGTGATTTATTGTGATGCATCAAAGCAAGGTCTCGGTTGTGTATTAATGCAACGAACGAAGGTGATTGCTTATGCGTCTAAACAATTGAAGATTCACGAACAAAATTATACGACGCATGATTTGGAATTAGGCGCGGTTGTTTTTGCATTAAAGACTTGGAGGCACTACTTATATGGGGTCAAAAGTATTATATATACCGACCACAAAAGTCTTCAACACATATTTAATCAGAAACAACTGAATATGAGGCAGCGTAGGTGGATTGAATTATTGAATGATTACGACTTTGAGATTCGTTACCACCCGGGGAAGGCAAATGTGGTAGCCGATGCCTTGAGCAGGAAGGACAGAGAACCCATTCGAGTAAAATCTATGAATATAATGATTCGTAATAACATTACTACTCAAATAAAGGAGGCGCAACAAGGAGTTTTAAAAGAGGGAAATTTAAAGGATGAAATACCCAAAGGATCGGAGAAGCATCTTAATATTCGGGAAGACGGAACCCGGTATAGGGCTGAAAGGATTTGGGTACCAAAATTTGGAGATATGAGAGAAATGGTACTTAGAGAAGCTCATAAAACCAGATACTCAATACATCCTGGAACGGGGAAGATGTACAAGGATCTCAAGAAACATTTTTGGTGGCCGGGTATGAAAGCCGATGTTGCTAAATACGTAGGAGAATGTTTGACGTGTTCTAAGGTCAAAGCTGAGCATCAGAAACCATCAGGTCTACTTCAACAACCCGAAATCCCGGAATGGAAATGGGAAAACATTACCATGGATTTCATCACTAAATTGCCAAGGACTGCAAGTGGTTTTGATACTATTTGGGTAATAGTTGATCGTCTCACCAAATCAGCACACTTCCTACCAATAAGAGAAGATGACAAGATGGAGAAGTTAGCACGACTGTATTTGAAGGAAGTCGTCTCCAGACATGGAATACCAATCTCTATTATCTCTGATAGGGATGGCAGATTTATTTCAAGATTCTGGCAGACATTACAGCAAGCATTAGGAACTCGTCTAGACATGAGTACTGCCTATCATCCACAAACTGATGGGCAGAGCGAAAGGACGATACAAACGCTTGAAGACATGCTACGAGCATGTGTTATTGATTTCGGAAACAGTTGGGATCGACATCTACCGTTAGCAGAATTTTCCTACAACAACAGCTACCATTCAAGCATTGAGATGGCGCCGTTTGAAGCACTTTATGGTAGAAAGTGCAGGTCTCCAATTTGTTGGAGTGAAGTGGGGGATAGACAGATTACGGGTCCGGAGATTATACAAGAAACTACCGAGAAGATCATCCAAATTCAACAACGGTTGAAAACCGCCCAAAGTCGACAAAAGAGCTACGCGGACATTAAAAGAAAAGATATAGAATTTGAAATTGGAGAGATGGTCATGCTTAAAGTTGCACCTTGGAAAGGCGTTGTTCGATTTGGTAAACGAGGGAAATTAAATCCAAGGTATATTGGACCATTCAAGATTATTGATCGTGTCGGACCAGTAGCTTACCGACTAGAGTTACCTCAACAACTCGCGGCTGTACATAACACTTTCCACGTCTCGAATTTAAAGAAATGTTTTGCTAAAGAAGATCTCACTATTCTGTTAGATGAAATCCAAATCAACGAAAAACTTCAATTCATCGAAGAACCCGTCGAAACAATGGATCGTGAGGTTAAAAGACTTAAGCAAAACAAGATACCAATTGTTAAGGTTCGATGGAATGCTCGTAGAGGACCCGAGTTCACCTGGGAGCGTGAAGATCATATGAAGAAGAAATATCCGCATCTATTTCCAGAAGATTCGTCAACACCTTCAACAGCTTAAAATTTCGGGACGAAATTTATTTAACGGGTAGGTACTGTAGTGACCCGAACTTTTCCATGTTTATATATATTAATTGAGATTGATATTTACATGATTAAATGTTTCCAACATGTTAAGCAATCAAACTTGTTAAGACTTGATTAATTGAAATATGTTTCATATAGACAATTGACCACCCAAGTTGATCGGTGATTCACGAACGTTAAAACTTGTAAAAACTATATGATGACATATATATGGATATATATATATAGTTAACATGATACTATGATAAGAAAACATATCATAAAGTATATTAACAATGAACTACATATGTAAAAACAAGACTACTAACTTAATGATTTTTAAACGAGACATATATGTAACGATTATCGTTGTAAAGACATTTAATGTATATATATCATATTAAGAGATATTCATACATGATAATATCATGATAATATAATAATTTAAAATCTCATTTGATATTATAAACATTGAGTTAACAACATTTAACAAGATCGTTAACCTAAAGGTTTAAAAACAACACTTACATGTAACGACTAACGATGACTTAACGACTCAGTTAAAATGTATATACATGTAGTGTTTTAATATGTATTTATACACTTTTGAAAGACTTCAATACACTTATCAAAATACTTCTACTTAACAAAAATGCTTACAATTACATCCTCGTTCAGTTTCATCAACAATTCTACTCGTATGCACCCGTATTCGTACTCGTACAATACACAGCTTTTAGATGTATGTACTATTGGTATATACACTCCAATGATCAGCTCTTAGCAGCCCATGTGAGTCACCTAACACATGTGGGAACCATCATTTGGCAACTAGCATGAAATATCTCATAAAATTACAAAAATATGAGTAATCATTCATGACTTATTTACATGAAAACAAAATTACATATCCTTTATATCTAATCCATACACCAACGACCAAAAACACCTACAAACACTTTCATTCTTCAATTTTCTTCATCTAATTGATCTCTCTCAAGTTCTATCTTCAAGTTCTAAGTGTTCTTCATAAATTCCAAAAGTTCTAGTTTCATAAAATCAAGAATACTTTCAAGTTTGCTAGCTCACTTCCAATCTTGTAAGGTGATCATCCAACCTCAAGAAATCTTTGTTTCTTACAGTAGGTTATCATTCTAATACAAGGTAATAATCATATTCAAACTTTGGTTCAATTTCTATAACTATAACAATCTTATTTCAAGTGATGATCTTACTTGAACTTGTTTTCGTGTCATGATTCTGCTTCAAGAACTTCGAGCCATCCAAGGATCCATTGAAGCTAGATCCATTTTTCTCTTTTCCAGTAGGTTTATCCAAGGAAATTAAGGTAGTAATGATGTTCATAACATCATTCGATTCATACATATAAAGCTATCTTATTCGAAGGTTTAAACTTGTAATCACTAGAACATAGTTTAGTTAATTCTAAACTTGTTCGCAAACAAAAGTTAATCCTTCTAACTTGACTTTTAAAATCAACTAAACACATGTTCTATATCTATATGATATGCTAACTTAATGATTTAAAACCTGGAAACACGAAAAACACCGTAAAACCGGATTTACGCCGTAGTAACACCGCGGGCTGTTTTGGGTTAGTTAATTAAAAACTATGATAAACTTTGATTTAAAAGTTGTTATTCTGAGAAAATGATTTTTATTATGAACATGAAACTATATCCAAAAATTATGGTTAAACTCAAAGTGGAAGTATGTTTTCTAAAATGGTCATCTAGACGTCGTTCTTTCGACTGAAATGACTACCTTTACAAAAATGACTTGTAACTTATTTTTCCGACAATAAACCTATACTTTTTCTGTTTAGATTCATAAAACAGAGTTCAATATGAAATCATAGCAATTTGATTCACTCAAAACGGATTTAAAATGAAGAAGTTATGGGTAAAACAAGATTGGATAATTTTTCTCATTTTAGCTACGTGAAAATTGGTAACAAATCTATTCCAACCATAACTTAATCAACTTGTATTGTATATTATGTAATCTTGAGATACCATAGACACGTATACAATGTTTCGACCTATCATGTCGACACATCTATATATATTTCGGAACAACCATAGACACTCTATATGTGAATGTTGGAGTTAGCTATACAGGGTTGAGGTTGATTCCAAAATATATATAGTTTGAGTTGTGATCAATACTGAGATACGTATACACTGGGTCGTGGATTGATTCAAGATAATATTTATCGATTTATTTCTGTACATCTAACTGTGGACAACTAGTTATAGGTTACTAACGAGGACAGCTGACTTAATAAACTTAAAACATCAAAATATATTAAAAGTGTTGTAAATATATTTTGAACATACTTTAATATATATGTATATATTGTTATAGGTTCGTGAATCAACAGTGGCCAAGTCTTACTTCCCGACGAAGTAAAAATCTGTGAAAGTGAGTTATAGTCCCACTTTTAAAATCTAATATTTTTGGGATGAGAATACATGCAGGTTTTATAAATGATTTACAAAATAGACACAAGTACGTGAAATTACATTCTATGGTTGAATTATCAAAATCGAATATGCCCCTTTTTATTAAGTCTGGTAATCTAAGAATTAGGGAACAGACACCCTAATTGACGCGAATCCTAAAGATAGATCTATTGGGCCTAACAAACCCCATCCAAAGTACCGGATGCTTTAGTACTTCGAAATTTATATCATATCCGAAGGGTGTCCCGGAATGATGGGGATATTCTTATATATGCATCTTGTTATTGTCGGTTACCAGGTGTTCACCATATGAATGATTTTTATCTCTATGTATGGGATGTGTATTGAAATATGAAATCTTGTGGTCTATTGTTACGATTTGATATATATAGGTTAAACCTATAACTCACCAACATTTTTGTTGACGTTTAAAGCATGTTTATTCTCAGGTGAATATTAAGAGCTTCCGCTGTTGCATACTAAAATAAGGACAAGATTTGGAGTCCATGTTTGTATGATATTGTGTAAAAACTGCATTCAAGAAACTGATTTCGATGTAACATATTTGTATTGTAAACCATTATGTAATGGTCGTGTGTAAACAGGATATTTTAGATTATCATTATTTGATAATCTACGTAAAGCTTTTTAAACCTTTATTTATGAAATAAAGGTTATGGTTTGTTTTAAAAATGAATGCAGTCTTTGAAAAACGTCTCATATAGAGGTCAAAACCTCGCAACGAAATCAATTAATATGGAACGTTTTTAATCAATAAGAACGGGACATTTCAGTCATGTGGCCAACGATTGTAGAAGTGCCGCCCCCGTCGCTCAAAAGGTGCCCAATGCACCAAAACCGGGTACTTGTTATGAATGTGGCCAAACGGGACATTTTAGAAATGCATGTCCGAAGAAGAAAGCCAACCCCAACACACGCGGCCGATCTTTCAACATCAACACCGAGGAAGCCCGAGATGACAATGAATTAGTCACGGGTACGTTTCTCCTCAACAACACTTATGTTACTTGTTTATTCGATTCAGGTGCCGATAAGAGTTTTGTATCCAAGACTTTGACTCATTCTTTTAATACTCCACCACTCCCACTAGATACCACTTATACCATTGAAGTGGCCAACGGAAAACTATTGAGTGCCGACACATATTACTGGGGGTGTACGTTAAACATTTTGGGTAATGAGTTTGAAATTGACTTGATACCCATGGAACTAGGAAGCTTCGATGTTTAATCGGTATGAATTGGCTAGACAAAACGAAATCTCACATCCTTTGTGATCTTAACGCAATCCGAATCCCTATCGAGAATGGTGAACCTTTGATCGTCTATGGCGATAAGAGTTGCACCGGACTCAACCTCGTTTCGTGTATTAAAGTTAGAAAACTACCCCGTAAGGGTTGTTTTGCGATCCTTGCTCACGTTAAGAAAGTCGAGTCCGATGAGAAGCACATCGATGATGTGCCAATTGTTAGTGACTATTCCGATGTATTTCCTGACGAATTGCCGAGTCTTCCACCTCATCGACCGGTTGAATTCCAAATCGATCTTATTCCGGGGGCCGCACCCGTAGCACGTGCACCTTATAGACTCGCTCCATCCGAAATGCAAGAATTGCAAAGTCAAATCCAAGAACTACTTGATCGTGGTTTTATCCAACCTAGCCATTCTCCTTGGGGCGCTCCGATTTTGTTTGTTAAAAAGAAAGACGGATCCCTACGAATGTGCATTGATTATCGTGAACTAAACAAATTGACGGTTAAAAACCGATATCCTCTTCCTCGCATCGATGACCTCTTTGATCAACTACAAGGGTCTTGTGTATATTCAAAAATCGATCTCCGCTCGGGTTATCATCAATTAAGGGTTAAGGGGGAAGATATCTCTAAAACCGCTTTCCGAACTCGTTATGGTAGTTATGAATTTCTTGTAATGCCATTTGGTCTCACTAACGCACCGGCAGTGTTCATGGATCTTATGAACCACGTGTGCAAACCGTATCTTGACAAATTCAATATCGTGTTCATCGATGATATTTTGGTTTATTCTAAAAGCGAAGAAGAACACGAGGAACACCTCCGGCTCGTGCTTGAACTTTTAAGACAAGAACGACTCTATGCCAAATTCTCCAAGTGTGAATTTTGGTTGAAGGAAGTTCAATTTCTTGGTCATGTTGTAAGTGACCAAGGTATTAAAGTCGATCCAATGAAAATCGAAGCCATTAGTAAATGGGAGACTCCCACTACTCCTACTCACATTCGTCAATTCTTGGGTCTCACCGGATACTACCGTAGATTCATCAAGGATTTCTCTTTGGTTGATCGTCCTCTAATCGCTTTAACTCACAAGGGAAAGAAATTCAATTGGGCGACCGAACAAGAATCCACATTTCAAATCTTGAAAATAAAGCTAACCACCGCTCCTATCTTGTCACTTCCCGAAGGCAATGACGATTTTGTTGTGTATTGCGATGCCTCGAAACATGGTTTTGGGTGTGTGTTGATGGAACGAATGAAAGTCATTTCTTATGCTTCTCGACAACTCAAAATTCATGAACAAAACTATACGACACATGATCTCGAACTCGGAGCCGTTGTCTTTGCACTTAAAATGTGGAGACACTATCTTTATGGAACCAAGAGTACTATCTTTACCGATCACAAAAGTCTCCAACACATCTTCGACTAAAAGCAACTAAACATGAGACAACGAAGGTGGATTGAAACCTTAAACGATTACGATTGCGAGCTTCGTTACCATCATGGGAAGGCAAATGTAGTAGCCGATGCCTTAAGTCGAAAAGAAAGAGCGGTGCCTCTTCGTGTCCGAGCCTTAAACATCACCATCCACACCAACCTTAATAGCCAAATTCGGGTAGCCCAAGATGAGGCTCTCAAGGATGAAAACGTTTCACACGAGCTCTTGAACATTCTCATCTCTCGATTCGAAATTAGAGAGTCCGGACTCAGATATTTCGCTGGAAGGATTTGGGTGCCTAGTTATGGGGACCTACGAAGCCTTATTTTAGATGAAGCCCATAAGTCGCGATACTCGATTCACCCCGGTGCCAATAAGATGTACCACGACCTTAAACAACTATATTGGTGGCCGAACATCAAAAGGGACATAGCTACTTATGTTTCCAAGTGTTTGACATGTTCCAAAGTCAAAGCCGAACACCAAAGACCATCCGAATTACTTCAACAACCCGAAATCCCGCAATGTAAGTGGGAAAGAATAATAATGGATTTTATCACCAAACTACCAAAAATGACGGGCGGTTATGATACCATTTGGGTTATTGTTGACCGTCTCACTAAATCCGCACACTTTCTCGCCATGAAGGAGATCGAAAAAATGGAGAAACTTGCACGACTTTATATCAAGGAGATCGTAGCCCAACACGGTGTACCTTTATCGATTATCTCCGACCGAGATGGCCGTTTTGTTTCTAGATTTTGGCGTACCTTGCAAGAAGCGTTGGGAACGCGTTTAGACATGAGCACCGCATATCATCCTCAAACTGATGGACAAAGCGAACGTACAATTCAAACCTTAGAGGACATATTACGAGCTTGCGTGGTTGATTTTGGAAAAGCTTGGGACAAGCACTTACCTCTCGCCGAGTTCTCTTACAACAATAGTTATCACGCGAGTATAAAAGCCGCCCCATTCGAAGTATTATATGGCCGAAAATGCCGTTCTCCTCTTTGTTGGGCCAAAGTAGGCGACGTACAAATCACCGGACCCGAACTCATTCACGAAACCACCGAGAAGATCGTTCAAATCCGAGATAGGCTTCGGACGGCCAGAGTCGTCAAAAGTGCTATACCGACAAAAGACGCAATGACCTTGAATTTCAATTCGGTGACCGCGTCATGTTAAAAGTCGCACCTTGGAAGGGTGTAATCCGTTTTGGGAAACGCGGGAAGCTAAATCCGTGATATATTGGTCCTTTCGAAATCTTGGAGCATATTGGAACTGTTGCTTATCGTTTAGATCTTCCGCCTCAATTGAACTCCGTTCATCCTACCTTCCATGTATCTAACTTGAAAAAGTGTCTTGCCGAACCCGATATCGTCATCCCTCTCGAGGAACTTACTATTGATGACAAACTTCATTTTGTGGAGGAACCGGTTGAAATTGTGGACACCTCCGTCAAGACATTGAAACAAAGCCGAATTCCGATTGTTAAAGTCCATTGGAACGCCAAAAGGGGACCCGAGTTTACTTGGGAAAGGCAAGATGAAATGCAAAAGAAATACCCTCATTTATTCCCGGCTCCAGAAACGCAAGATCCCGAGGAAGAAACAACGACTACTACGCCTACTTAAATTTCGGGACGAAATTTCTTTTAAGGAGTAGGTAATGTAACATCCCGCCTTTTTCCGTTTACTTTTCCGTTTAACTATTTAAATCCCGTTATATGTTTATAACATCTCCGGTTAATACGTGTTTTAAAAATATCTCGTCTAGGTATTTCACGCACCCGCAAACGAACTTGAGGGACTAGTTTCGCCAAAATACCAAAGAGGTGACTAGCCCTTGACTAGTCAACCCCCACCCCCATCTTTTCTTTTTCATTTCCCTTTTCTTCTTCTACTTCCATATTTTCTCTCAATTCTCCAATTTCAAGAATCATCATCTAAATCAAATCGAGCAAGCATCCATCTAAACAAATTGCATATTCGGAATCCTCTCATCTTCCTCTTCGATTCCATACCGATTTCATCATGTTTGGGTAACTTTCTAAAATCACTAGATTTTGTGTTCTTGATGTTTTTAACTTATAAAGTTGTTAATTAGTGTCTATGGCTCAAGTCTAATATGATTATATGATTTATATGCTCGATTTCGTTATTTGAAGTAACTAGCTTGAATATGAACTTTGGTGTGTTTGATTTGGTAATTTGGTTGCTTAAATGTTGTTTTTATGGTAAAGTGCAAGTATTAAATGTGTTACTAGTAGCACTAGCTTCAATTTGATGTGTAGGTTGTTTTAGAAAACTTCGTAAACTTGATTATTGGTTTTGGTGGATTTGGGTTAGGGTTTGATGAACTTGAAATGAACTTTTGATGCTTTGAATGACATGAAATGTTATTTGTAAGTGTTAGGTTGTATTGTATGCTTGATCACCATCAAAACGGCATATCATTCATGTAAATTGGTTGCCGAATCATCGAATTTCATTTATGAACTTGAGTGCATTTAATGAGGAGCTTTGAATGTGATTTTGGTTGTTGTAAAAGTAAATGTGATGGATGAAATGTGTTTAGTTGTTTTCCTTGTCAAAATACCTTTCCGATGATATAAGATACATGCTTTGGTTATTTGCGGGTCATTAATGGTGATTGGTTGAAGTTAGGTTCGTGCATAAAACTTAAAAACTGCTAGAATTCTCTGTACAGGTAATGGCGCGGCGCGCCATATACCCGCGCGGCGCGCCAAAGTGGTCTGTCCAACTTTGTCGATTTTCGAATAATATTTGCTATGCTACGCACCTCCGATTCACATGTAACTTGTTCTAACATGCTCATATATGATTAAAAACCTCAGAAAAATAGTTCGGGAACCGACCCGAACGTGTTGACTTTTTCGTTGACTTTGACCGACCAAAGTTTGACTTTTTGTCAAACTTAACCAAATGATTATGCAACCTTCCTAACTTGTTTCTATACTTGTATCTTGCATGAAACTTGACAATTTGATTTCACATGCTACATAATCGAGTCGTAACGAGCCATAGGACTAATTGAACCTCTTTGACCTATCGTGTTTACCGTTATTGATACGACCTATTTGTTTAGGTCAAGACTAGCACTATCCTTCGCACACGTTACTTTGTGAAGTACTTTTCATACGTGCACTCAAGGTGAGATCATAGTCCCATCTTTCAACAACTTTTATGCTTTAAACTATGGGATGAGAAACATATACGTATCATACTTTTACACTTGAACACAAGTAAGAAAATGAACATTCCACGTACGGGTTTGAACAAAAAGCCTCAATTCAATTATCATTAGTTACACTTGAAGGGTGTAAACGTGAACTTATATTATGTGATCACATGGGCTTAACGAGCCTCATTCGGACGGTTCGCTACCGTTAGCGGATGAAATATATTTTCGGGTCTAGTGTATGTTCTAACACTACGCAAAGGGTGCAAAACAGTTAATTTTGATAATTGGGTGCCCGCGAAACAAATAACAACTTTGGAATGCAAATGATTTTGATAATCATATTATATTAAATCTTGTGGTTCAAATGCAACGTTTACTAAAACACCTATGATTTCACCAACGTTTTCGTTGATAGTTTTCTATATGTTTTCTCAGGTCCTTGAAAGCTACTTGATACATGCTTCCGCACTCTTTTTGATACTTGCTTGGATGTCGAGTATGCATGCATAGTTGGAGCGTCTTTTGACTACTTTAAATTGTGTCGCATAGGTTTCATTCGTACGTTAAACTTTGTATTGTAACTAATCTTTTGAACTACATTTGTAAACTTGAAACATCCCTTTACTTATGAAATGAATGCGACATATTTTGGTCAAACGTCATAATAAAGACTTATAACCACACAACGGGACCGAAGTAGTCGGCGCCGTCAAACATGATTTGGTCGGGTCGCTACAGCTTTATAATCGGTTTCTAAGGCAATCCTTGAAAGATTTAGTTAACTGTCTATTTCAGTTTACTTAGCTAGGAAAGTAAAGTTGTTACTTCCTCTTTAGTTCTTTAGGTGTAAACATTTGTGTAGTTTTCCCGCTCAATAGCTTAGCTTTGACCGAGGTATTTCATAACTTAATTTTATACCTTTGGTCTTGATACATGTGATACCCTCGTAAGTCATTATCTTTAACTAGATGTATTCATATGTGTATAGAGATGGGGTACACTAACACATGGTTATATGTGAACACAAACCTTTTAATTCGAACGAGAGTCAAACAACGTACATATTTTGGCATGTAAACGATAACATTTCACGTGTAATTTTTTTAACTTATAAGTTTTATAATATGTTCTATAAAAACTAACGAATCTATCAAAGAATAGATCTATTCCACCAAGCACACAATGAAACAATAAACAACATTCAGTGTATAAAGCATACACTGATCCAAAATGATGAATTAAACCAACAGTAGATTAATCATTTTGATTAACCTAACAAGAACTCAAATCCTTACTGTATTACAAAGAACCACAAATGAGAGAGAGAGAGAGAGAGCTTATTCTGCCTTTTCAAAACTAACTAAGACCATATATATCGCAACGTGATGGGTGGAAAAACTTGGTGACGCGATGACTACATCACGGAGGAAAATGCAGAGCGTGAAGGGGACGTGTTCGAACAAGATTGGAAGATGGCAAGCCGTTGCCATTCAAACTTAAACAGCTAGTTCTCATATCTAATTTATTATTGTAGGATTTGTGTGCAAGGTACAATATACAACTATATGGCTAAATTCATTTGAGCCTTCGGGGTCACACACATATGCACCTAGACGTCAAACTAAATATATATATATATATATATGATGTATATATATTACTCAAGTAAGGGAACAAATTAAATATTTGTTTTGAATTAATTAGTTAATTGTGTAATTAATTAATTTATTATAAATGTAATTAGTTAGTTGGTGGAATGATACTTGTTCAAAAGAATGAAAACAAAATGGGGAATAAGTTTAATTAATTTACAACCAAAAGTTGGTTTTGGTGGTCTGTACATCATCACAAATAAATCAAAAGAAATTGTAATGATACTTGTTCAAAAGAATGAAAACAAAATGGGGAATAAATTTAATTACTTTACAACCAAAAGTTGGTTTTGGTGGTCTGTACATCATCACAAATAAAGCAAAAGAAATTGTTTTCTTTTACTTTCCAACTAATCCAATGAGTTCCCATTTCTACTCACAATTATATATGTGACTATTTTGAACTATATTAGAGTAGTACTGAAAGAAAAAGAAACTCTAGTTTGAAGAACTACGTACACTAAATTCAAAAAAAGTTCTCTTTTATTTTCATTGAAAACAAACTACAATTGTTTTTCTTTTGTTTTCGTAAGAGAAATACATATACGAGAGTAATAATTTTGTTGTATTAATATAATTTGATTATATTAATACGTTACTTGGGGTTTGGACTAGCATCCAATGGCGGTCGTTTTGAAGTGTAGTGTGGACTATCCAAAGAGACGATCATACTATTGATCGTAAGTTTCTCTCCTACAATCCGTTTCTTCAGGAAAGGTATATCGTTTACTCACTTTGTGAATTTATATATTTTGACAATTATTAGTGGTGTAATTGGATCTTGTTGGAATAGTTAATCATGTGCATGTTTTGTAATATAAATAAGTTTATTTTAACTATCCGCTGCGTTAATCTGATTTGAAAGTACACACGATTTTCCATCAGTGGTATCAGAGCCGCTTTTACACCATTTTAATTGTCACGTGATTTTCTCAGATCTAGATTTGTGGTGAATTGGTAAAAATAAAAACTTTTTTTTTTAGAATTTTTCAACATGTTTATTTTAAATTAAACCTCATGAGGCATAAATAAGATCTGAAAAATATTACTGTTATAAATTTTGAATTTATTATGGCTTGAATAATTGTTGTTTATTTCATTCCATAGTTGTACACATGCATTGTAACCATGGATAAGCCATATGTAGTTTTTAATAATATAGTTATTAGAATTGTGATTGCACACATAGCCAATAATGCCCCGACCTATGTATGATTGTTGTGATTGTTGATTACGGCAATATTATGTCATGATTGATTATTTGTATTATTATAAAGGCCATTTTGAAGCCAAAGTTGTATTATATTTATTTTTGATTTTCATAGTATTGTATTTAAGTTTATTTCAATTTGTAAAATTACTAGTTTAGTTGTACTTTCAAATTTAAATAAATGTAACAAGATGAAGATTGAAGATAAAATACAACATGCTTTTTGCTTAGAAGATGGCGAACATGTCAAGTTGACAACGATGACGTTTGTCAAGTTTTCACTTGATTCTTGAATCAAGTGGGAGCTTCGATATTACCCTTAGTTTGACCTCTTGATCCCATGTCGGCTCATGGGATCGAGAATAGGATTTTCGGGCTAGGCTATGTGTGTGTGTGTGATGCATGATATGGTTGTGATTTATTTTTGCATTATACATAATTGTTAATTAGAACATATGCTAAATGTTTTTGATGAAAACATCAAATAAAATCGGAAAAAGTTTCAAAGATTAAAATTGATGATTTTAAAAGTTAAACTCTAACGAGTTTAAAGTTAAATGATTTTTGAAACACAAATTATGTATGACCGAAATCTTTTAAAATAGTTTTGAAACGATACACGTTTGTGAATTTGTTATTTTTATATATAAAATAAAATAACAAACTAGATGCATAAACACGATCGACATATATACAATTGGTTAAAATGATTTTTAACAAATAGTGTAGCGAATCTTGTGTGCATGCATTATTCGTTAATACAAACATTTTTAAAATACCCGTCAAATTTAAGTCATGCCATCCAATGAGCTTGCAAACACTCCTCATTATTTTTTGTCTACGGTGAGACCTAATTGAATTATAACCACGAGGTGGATTTTCAGGTACGAGTGAGACTAGGCTGAATTTCCACAGTTTTCAAATTGGATGACTTAATCGTATTCATGGTGAGACCTGAGTTCGAGACAAAGATAGGACAAACATGCTAGTAGATAATAGTGGTTTGTTGAACTACACATACTACTGAGTCCCATAAAGATCTAAGAGTTGCACTTGTGATGCAATTGGTAACCACTACCTACCAATAGACTCTATAACTGCTAGCTGATCAACAGATGTAGTTATGGAACCTCTATGTGGATCTTAGGCTTTCGTAAATTAATTGTTTTCAAATATATTAAAACCTGGGTAGTTAATTTATTAAAGTACAATATCGAAAATACTAAAATTGAATCTTGTTTTTTTATAGATGTCAAACAATCAAAACGTAAACCAAAACACCCTCCGTTCTTTGTTGGAGAAGGAGAAACTCAATGGTTCAAACTTCCTCGATTGGTATCGCAACCTGAGAATTGTTCTCAAATATGAAGGGAAGTTGAACAAAATTGAAGAACCCTTACCCGAAGCTCCTCCTGAGACAGCTACTGCTGCTCAAAAGAATGCTTATCAGAAGTTGTTTGATTAGCAAGAGAAGATACCTTTAATCATGCTTGCTAGTATGACTTCTGACCTCCAAAAGGAAATGGAAGATCGTACGGCATATGATATGATGACTGAGCTGAAAAATATGTTTCAGAAACAGGCTAGTCAAGAATTATATGAAACTTATAAGCCTATTCAAACATGCAAAATGGAGGAGGGTCAATCAGTGAGCTCTCATGTCTTAAAAATGAAAAGCTACATTGACCGATTGGAAAAACTTGGAACTACCTTGCCGCCTAACTTGGTTGTGAACACGGTTTTGGTTTCACTACCAAAATCGTATCACCAATTTGTGATGAATTACAATATGCAAGGTTAGGAGAAATCTCTGGCAGAGGTGCACTCGATGCTCAAAACTGCTGAACAGGATATTCCATATAAGGTTTCCAATCCAGGTGTCCTGATGATTAGGGATGGTAAGGTGAGAAAGAATAAGCCAAAAACTTGGAAAAAAGGAAAAGGCAAGTCAATTGCTAAGAAAAAGATTCCACCACCTCACAAGAAAGAAAACCCAGCGAAAGACGCCGAATGTTTCCACTGTGGAAAAGTTGACCACTGGAGGAGGAACTGTCCTTCCTACCTATCTGAGTTGAGAAAAGGCAAAGCTAGACAGATCAGCAAATCAGGTATATTTCATATACATTTATATACTTTTTCTAGTGATTCCTGGATTTTTGATACTGGTTGTGGCACTCACATCGGTAACAATATGCAGGGAATGAGAAGAAGTAAGAAACTGAAGAACAACACACTAGACTTAAGAGTGGGCAATGGGGATCGAGCTGTAGTCGAAGCTATTGGCACCTATGAGCTTACTCTACCTAGTGGTCTTATTGTTTTGTTGGAACAATGTCATTATGCTCCTAGTATTACGAGCAATGTAATTTCAGTTTCTCTTTTGAAAGATGTTGGTTTTGAACTTACATTTACGCACCTTGGTATTTCAGTTTCTAAGAATAATGTATATTATTTTAATGCTATTCCACGTGATGGTATTTTTAAAATTGATATGCATGGTGTGATTTCAAATAATAATTCTGTATATACCTGTACTGCCAAACGAGTCAAGCAAGACTTGAATAATACCTATCTATGGTATTGTCGTCATGGTCATATAAATAAACAACGCATTTCAAAACTCCAATCGGATGGGCTTTTGGAATTAACTGGCTCTGAGTCATTTGATTTATGCGAGTCATGTTTATGTGGAAAGATGACAAAGTCTCCTTTCTCCGGTTTAGGTGAAAGAGCTAAAGATCTTTTTGGACTAATACATACTGATGTATATGGCCCTTTTAGAACTATGTCTAAAGATGGTGAATCATACTTCGTTACATTTACTGATGATTATAGTAGATATGGTTATGTTTACTTGCTGAAACATAAACAAGAAGTTTTTTGAAATGTTTAAATTCTTCCAAAATGAAGTAGAGAATCAACTTGGAAAGACCATTAAAGCCCTTCGCTCTGATCGGGGAGGGGAATATATGAGTCAAGAGTTTTTGGACCACCTGAAGAATTGTGGGATTGTCTCACAGTTCACTCCACCTTACACACCACAACACAATGGTGTGTCGGAATGGAGGAATTGAACTTTACTTGATATGGTTCGATCTATGATGAGTCTAACTACTCTACCAATGACTTTTTGGGTTTATGCATTAGAGTCTGCTGCACGCATACTCAATATGGTTCCAACCAAGAAGGTAGAAAAGACACCATATGAGTTATGGCATGAAAAGAGTCCTAAGTTGTCTTATTTGAAAGTCTGGGGTTGTGAAGCGTATGTGAAACGTGACACTTCAAACAAGTTAGAACCCAGAGGTATCAAATGTCACTTTGTGGGATACCCAAAAGAAACAATGGGTTACTACTTTTACTACCAAGCTGAAAACAAAGTGTTTACTGCTCGTTTTGCTGAATTATTTGAAAGAGATATTCTCTTACAAGAAGTCAGTGGGAGTAAAGTAGATCTTGAAGAATTCAAGAATCACAAAGTAACATACCTTCTGAAGGCACTAGCCAACCACACGTTGAAGCTGAACACACTGTTGGTGAGCCAGAACATGTTGCACCTGTAATTCGTAGATCTTAGTAGAACTCCTCATCAACCTGAGAGGTTAAATCTTCTGATTAATTCAGATGAATCTCATCTAGGAGACTATGATGAACCCTCTAGCTACCGTGAGGCCATATCATGTTTAGAATCTGAAAAATGGCTAGATGCTATGGATACAGAGATGCAGTCCATGAAAGAAAATCAAGTATGTGACTTGATTGATCTTCCACCCAATTGTAAAACAGTTGGGTGTAAATGGGTCTTCAAGAAGAAGGCTGACATGGAGGGTAATGTAAACACTTTTAAGGCTCGATTGGTGGCAAAGGGTTATACCAAACTCAAGGAATTGATTATGAGGAAACTTATTCACCAGTTGCGAGCATTAAGTCAATTAGGATACTTATTGCCATAGCTTCTTTTCATGATTATGAAATATGGCAAATGGATGTGAAAACTGCTTTCCTAAATGGCGACCTAAGTGAGGAAATATATGGTTCAGCCGGAAGGGTTTGTAAATCCAAAGCATCCTAATAAAGTATGCAAGCTTCTAAACTACATTTATGGATTAAAGCAAGCATCCAGGAGCTGGAATCTTAAGTTTGATCAGAAAATCAAAGAGTTTGGTTTTTCTCAAAACCAAGATGAGCCCTGTGTTTACATTTGAGCTAGTGGGAACAAAGTTGTCTTCTTGATCTTGTATGTTGATGACATACTACTTATTGGAAATGACATTCCAACTTTGCAAGGTGTCAAATCTTGGCTTGGAAAATGTTTTGTCATGAAAGATCTTAGAGAAGCTAAGTATATTTTAGGAATCAGGATCTATAGAAATAGATCCAAAAGGCTTATTGGTTTGAGTCAAAGTACATACATTGACAAAATCTTACGAAGATTTAACATGCAAAACTCCAAGCGCGGAGCATTGCCCATGCAAAAGGGCATAACCTTGAGCAAGTCTCAAAGTCCTATCACACCTGATGAGATAAGACGAATGAAATGTGTTCCGTATGCTTCGGCTATAGGATCCATTATGTATTGCCATGTTATGTACTAGACCAGATGTCTCGTTAGCCTTGAGTTTAACGAGTCATTATCAACAGAATCCAGGTGAAGAACATTGAATTGCTGTTAAGAGCATTCTTAAGTATTTACGAAGAACTAAAGATATGTTCTTGGTTTACGGTGGTTTAGAAGAAGAATTGAGTATTAGATGTTATATAGATGCTAGTTTCCAAACTGATCGAGATTATTCTCGATCCCAATCAGGGTATGTATTTGTCATAAATGGCGGGGTAGTTGATTGGAGAAGCTCAAAGCAGAGCACTGTTGCACAGTCTACAAAGGAAGCAGAATACATTGTTGCCTCAGAAGCTGTTCAAGAAGCTGTCTGGATTAAGAAGTTTATTGCTAAACTCGGAGTAGTTCCCAGCATTGAATTCCCTATGGAAATGTACTGTGATAATTCAAGTGCTATTATACTTGCGAAAGAATCACGTGTACGTAAAGGTAGCAGACACATTCTTCGAAAGTTTGACTACATTCAAGAAGTCGTTGAGAGGAATGATATTAGTATTCTTAAGGTTCATACAGATGATAATGTGGCTGACCCATTCACAAAACCCATGACATACAATAAGCATGATGATCATGCTAGTAGTATTGGACTTCGTTATGCTGCTGATCTTTTTAATTTGTAATTTAGTATTTGGATATTTTTGGAACATTAAACAGTTTTATCATAATGAATTGATATATTGATGGTATGATCATTTTTATTTATATCACTGTGTTCTATATTAGCATGTTTAATCCATGAGTAATTGATTATTCAAAATCTCCATAATCAATCATGTTATGGGAATAACATGAATTAAGATTAATATGAATGTTGGTTATATTTATTGATGATAAATAGTTAACTTGTAGAGACCAAATTTATATGTATTCATTGATGATGGATATTGGAATGACCCAACCAAGATATCACTACATGGATCGTTGTCAGTAGTGAATCTTTTAGTGATTATGTCTTTATGTCCTTAGACTTGAGATGCACGCCGGTTTCGATGTGTGGAATATTGTACTTTGATATGGTTAAATGTTGTCCTGAATAAGGCTGTAATAAAGGCCATTATTGGGTATAATGTAAAGCTCGTGAGAGACACGTGTATGCAATATAGGATTTGTTCCTCCAAAATGTTTGGAGTTAGATACTTTTGAGCTCCTCGATGAATGAATAAGATATTTGTGTGGCCGCACCCAGATGTAATTAAGATGATACTTAATTAATTTGGTGATCTAATTCAGTTCTAAGATCGAGAAATAAAATTGTTAAACAAATGAGAATGACCGATGATCCATATCTCAAGTTTAACTAAAGTATCTGAAACAAAAGGACGAATGACATTTAACACTTACTATAAGAAATTTTGAGAAACTATCCTCACGTGAATTTAGGGACAATGGCGTGTTGCTAGATGCTATCCATTGTTTGTATAGTTACTTGGTGTTGTACCATGCACAAGTGGGAGTTTGTAGGATTTGTGTGCAAGGTACAATATACAACTATATGGCTAAATTCATTTGAGCCTTCGGGGTCACACACATATACACCTAGATGTCAAACTAAATATATATATGATGTATATATATTACTCAAGTAAGGGAACAAATTAAATATTTATTTTGAATTAATTAGTTAATTGTGTAATTAATTAATTTATTAAAAATGTAATTAGTTAGTTGGTGGAATGATACTTGTTCAAAAGAATCAAAACAAAATGGGGAATAAGTTTAATTACTTTACAACCAAAAGTTGGTTTTGGTGGTCTATACATCATCACAAATAAAGCAAAAGAAATTGTTTTCTTTTACTTTCCAACTAATCCAATGAGTTCCCATTTCTACTCACAATTATATATGTGACTATTTTGAACTATATTAGAGTAGTACTGAAAGAAAAAGAAACTCTAGTTTGAAGAACTACGTACACTAAATTCAATAAAAGTTCTCTTTTATTTTCATTGAAAACAAACTACAATTGTTTTTCTTTCGTTTTTGTACGAGAAATACATATACGAGAGTAATAATTTTGTTGTATTAATATAATTTATTTATATTAATACGTTACTTGGGGTTTGGACTAGCATCCATTGGCGGTCATTTTGAAGTGTAGTGTGGACTATCCAAAGAGACGGTCATACTATTGATCGTAAGTTTCTCTCCTGCAATCCGTTTCTTCAGGAAAGGTATATCGTTTACTCACTTTGTGAATTTATATATTTTGACAATTATTAGTGGTGTAATTGGATCTTGTTAGAACAGTTAATCGTGTGCATGTTTTGTAATATAAATAAGTTTATTTTAACTATCCGCTGCGTTAATCTGTTTTGAAAGTACCCACGATTTTCCATCAATTATATATATATATATATATATATATATATATATATATATATATATATAATAAAACAATTTATATCTCTATAAATACAACACATTTCTACACATTTTTTACAAAATATTTCTATCATTCTCTCAACATTTCGTAACAGGTCAAACAAATCGAAAAATCTCAATCCTAATGAGGGCGGTGCATCTAATCTCTACAATTTCGGGTCAACAAATTTGCCCAGTTCAACCTCAATTTCCCCGCAAATAATTGGGGTAATCGGTCTTTTGGCTGTCCCGCAACATAATCTTCTTCACAAGTTCAATAAAGCTCAATTTTTTTGCTTTGTTATTAAAACAACAACAGTAATTTCAACAATAATATCCATCACAATAATTTCCATCTCGACAATTTTCATCACAACTCTCACAATTCTCGGAACCGGGTGTTATGCCATTTCAGCTTCCATATACGCAACCATGGTTACAATCTCAACAAAATTTTACACCTCTAGATACGACAAAGTGGAAGAAATTCGGTGAAGCGCAACCAACACAAGTATGGATTCGAATGAGTCATAGAAGAAGAGGAAAAGAATTTGTGAAAGAACCACAGATTAAAAAATTGTGGACTGCCTCCGAAGAAATTTGGTTGGCGTCGTGTAGGATTGATTCTTCAGAAGATGGAAATCATGGTAATTTATAAAGAGGTTCCGCTTTTTAGAGTAAAGTTCGTGACAAGTTCAACAATGACGATACCAGTTGGTTACGAGGAGAATATTAATTAAGTGGCAAATGGCGTCATATGAATAAAGAGTGCAAATATTTCACGGTCATATATAATGAAGAAGAACGCAACCCATTGTCGAAACGAGGAAGACATATATAACGTAAGGGTGCAAAGATATCAAGATCGGTTTTCGAAGCCATGGAATTACAAAGAGGTTTGGCAATTCTTGAAGAAGAGGCAGACAGGTTTAGACCACCTGAGGTTGGTGAAAGTGGTGTGCAAAGAAGAAGAGCTTCACAACTTGTACTCGAAGATGAAGACGAGGATGTGGTTGCTGAAAACCAAAAGTCAGTCTCAGTGAAGATCGGGTTAACAACCTCCATGAATTATTTGGTGATGATGCGATTAGATGTCCTATGGGAAGAGAACGATCGAAGAAAGATGCTAGAAATTCCGCTCTCACGCGGGGACTTCATCATCATGGGGTACAAACTCTTCAAGATTCGAAGAGTTGGCTTCAAAATGGGATATGTTAAAGGAGGTGGAATTGGAAGGGTTATCTACTCTTGCTATATATTGTACTATTGTCAAAATCACACCAGCTGTGCAAGAAACCATTGAGAAGACTGTTGTTGACTCTGTGGGAGAAGCACTTAAGCTTGCTGGTAGTATCACCACTTCTGCTATTGAAGCACAGCTACGTCAGACCAATGCATTTGCTGATCTTGCAGTTGATGCAATCGGAAGACACCATGATCAAGAAGATGAACTGAATCAACGCATTCTCTCTCATAATGAATACACTGCTCATCTTACCAAACTTCAAGCGAAACTAGACCTTGAAAGATCTAGGGTTCATGTTCTGAATAAAGAAAATAGGGTACTTGAGGAGAGGCTTGAAAATTATGAACAACAGATGGCTAACATGGTTCCTATTTCTGCTTATCATCGTCTTGTTGAGACTCTACACCGAATTGCTGAACTTCAGTATGATGTTCGAGCTAATGTTGATAAAATAGCCATGTGTGTGGCTAGAAATGAAGTTAGAACATCTAATATCTGTCTCCAACAACATGGTGTTGATCCACGTGCTAACCTATCTCCTGCTGATGCTCACTGGAATAACTTTTCCTGGTTACTACATGATTCTGATAGTGATATTGAGGTAATTGTTCCTCCTGGCTCTACTTCTATCCCTGCTGATTGTAACATCCCGCCTTTTTCTGTTTACTTTCTGTTTATTCATTTTAAAGTCCGTTATATATTTATAACATCTCCCGTTGATACGCGTTTTAAATTATCTCGTTTAGGTAATTCACGCACCCGAATGAAACTAGAGGGACCAAACATGCCAAATGACCAAACCTTTGACTAGGTCAAAGGGTCAACACTTCACTCTCATCCATTCATTTCTTCCCTTTCACTTTTACTACTTCCTTTTTCTCTCAAGAACACCAACAAGAATTCATCATCTAAATTCGGATTAGGAAGTTAGCAACAAAACAAATTGCATTTTTGGAATCCTTGAAACTTCCTCTTCGATTCAATACCGATTTCATTACATTTGGGTAACTTTCTAAAATCACTAGATTTTGTGTTCTTGATTTTTTTAACTTATAAAGTTGTTAGTTAGTGTCTATGGCTCAAGTCTAACATGAATATATGATTTATATGCTCGATCTCATTGTTTTAGTGTAACTATCATGAACATGAAAAGTGTGTGTTTGATTTTGGGTTTTGGATGATTTAATGTTGTTGTTATGATAAAGTGCAAGTATTAAATGTGTTCCTAGTATCACTAGCTTCAATTTGATGTGTAGGTTGCTTTAGAAAACTTCATAAACTTGATCATTGATTTTGGTGGATCTGGGTTAAGGTTTGATGAACTTTGAATGACATGAGATGTTATTAGTAAGTGTTTAGTTGTATTGTATGTTTAATTATCTTCGAAACAACATATCTTTCGTGTAAATTGGTTGCCCGAATCATTGAATTGCATTTATGAACTTGAATGCATTAAATGATGAGCATTGAATGTGATTTGGGTTGTTGCAAGTATTGAATTGTTTGTTGAAATGTGTTTATTTGTTTTCCTCGTCAAAATACCTTCCCGATGATATAAGATACATGTTTTGGTTATTTGCGGGTCATAAATTGGAAATGTTTGAAGTTTGGTTCGTGCATTTAATTGTTGCAGCAGAAATAGGTCCGCATACCAATTTGGACACCGTCCAGATTATTGGACGCCGTCCAGATTATTGGACGCCGTCCAGGCCTTCAATGCTGGACGCCGTCCAGCAAATCTGGACGCCGTCCAGTTACACTGCCAGTTTCTGTTTTGTTTTACCATTTTACGAAAAATATTTGCTATGCTACGCATCTCCGATTCACATGTAACTTGTTCTAACATGATCATATATGATTAAATACCTCAAAAAAATAGTTCGGGACCCGACCCGAATGTGTTGACTTTTTGTTGACTTTGACCCGACCAAAGTTGACTTTTAATCAAACTTAACCAAATACTTATGCGATCATTCTAACATGGTTTTATACTTGTACATTGCAAGAAACATGCCAATTTGATTCACATGCTATTATAATCAAGTCTTAATGAGCCATAGGACTAATTGAACACTTTGACCGACCGTGTTTACCGATATTGATACAAACCTATTTGTTTAGGTCAAGACTAGTATTCGTTCTTGCACACGTTTACTTGTTGAAGTACTTTTACATACGTGCACTCAAGGTGAGATTATAGTCCCACTTTTACTCTTTTGAACTTACAATTGGGGTGAGAAAACATAAACATTTCTTGTTACTAAGTGAACACAAGTACAGGAAAACAAACATTCTACATACGAGTTTGAACAAAAAACCTCAATTCGATTATCATTAGTTACACTTGCCGGGTGTAAGTGAGAACTTATGTTATATGGCCATATGGGTTTGACAGACCCTCATTCAGGTGGTTCGCTACCGTCTACGAACGAAATATATTTTCGAGAAACAGTGTATGTTCTAACACTATTGTGATGGGGTTCTATGGAAGGTATGTTAAGCATTGATAATTGGGTGCTCGTGAAACAAATTTTGAAATGGTTTACTATTATATCAATGTTACAAATCTTGTGGTTCACTTGTACTTACTTACTTAAACCTATGATTTCACCAACGTTTTCGTTGACAGATTTCTATGTTTTTCTCAGGTCCTTGAACGTTTTGTGATACATGCTTCCGCTCATTACTTTTGATACTTGCTTGGATGTCGAGTATACATGCATATATGGAGCGTCTTTTGGCTACTTTCAAATTGTGTTGCATATGTTTCAATTGCACTTTAAACTTTGTTATGTAACTAGTTGTCGAACTACTTTGTAAACCTTGAAACATCTTTACTTTTGAAATGAATACGACATACTTTTGGTCAAACGTTGTTTTAAAGACTTATGACCACGTAACGGGACATAAGTAGACGGCGCCATCAATGAAGATTTTGCCGGGTCGCTACAGATGGTATCAGAGCGTTGGTTGTAGGGATTTAGAGTTCATTGGTGTCAACCCCGAGTCATAGGGTACATTAGTGAGTCTAGACTACAACCGGCATATAGACTTGAAGTAGGAATTACTTGACTACTTGTGCATTTATACTCGAACGTTTCTACTCATATCTACTCTTATTTCATCTTAATCTCACGTTGTTTAATTTGATTGACACGCGACCTTGACTTAGTGAAATAATGTCAAATGCACATATGAATTAGGGTAATATAATTTCCGGGATTATATTACGGTGACTCATATGAACGTTCCGACATTATGGCATAAATAATTTAAGGCGAGTCAAGGAAAATTTTTCTCTCTGTCCTTATTCCATATCATGATTAGTATTATTGAAAATACTAATCAACGGTATTCTTGTGTTTTGAAGGAACAATGCCTCCTCGCCGTGTGCCACGCCATGAGACTCCCGAACAAGCCCTTCAACGGATGATAGCCACCGCCGTAGATGCAGACATGGCCGGTCACTCCTCCAACAACAACAATAACAACAACAACAACAACAACAATCAAGGGGCCTGTAACTCAAGCGAAGGGTGCTCCTACAAAGCCTTCATGGGGTGCAAACCTCATACTTTTGATGGGACCGGGGGAGCAGTTACTCTCACTCGATGGTTGGAACAAACGGAGGCTATTTTTAGCATAAGCGGTTGTCGGGACCAAGATAAGGTCAAATACTCCACTCACACTTTCGCCGGTGTCGCCATCACATGGTGGAACACCTATGTACAATCGGTGGGTACCGATGAAGCTCACACCCTCTCTTGGGCCGACTTAAGGGAAAAGATGATCGTCGAATATTTCCCTCGTGAAGAAACCCGAAGGCTCGAACAAGAGCTAAGAACTTTGAAAGCGGTCGGAAACGATCTCAAGGCTTATAATCAACGATATTCCGAACTAGCCTTGATGTGCCCAAACCTTGTGAACCCTGAAGCTTTAAGGGTTGAACTTTACATGGATGGTCTTCCAAAGAGCATCAAACACGGGGTAATGTCATCGAAACCCACTAATCATCAAGAAGCTTTGAACATGGCCCACAAGTTGATAGAAACGGTGGGCGAAATCGTAGTGCCGGCACCTAAAGCCAAGGACAAGTTGGGTAACAACAAAAGAAAATGGGAATCCCCCCAATTAAGCAACAATAAATTTGCCAAGAAGCCTTTCATCTCCGACGGCAAGAAGGGTTATGCTGGAAACCTACCTCTTTGCAACAAATGCAACAAACATCACTTTGGTGAATGTGGCAAGTTAATTTGCCATCGGTGCCAAGGAGTTGGTCATAAGGCCAATGAGTGTAAAAGTGTCGCCCCCGTCGCTCGAAAAGGGCCAAATGCACCAAAGACGGGCACTTGTTACGAATGTGGCCAAACGGGCCATTATAGAAATGCATGACCGAAGAAGAAAGATAACCCCAATACGCGCGGCCGAGCTTTCAACATCAACACCGAGGAAGCCCGAGATGACAATGAATTAGTCACGGGTACGTTTCTTCTCAACAACACTTATGTTACTTGTTTATTCGATTCGGGTGCCGATAAGAGTTTTGTATCCAAGACTTTGACTCATTCTTTTAGCACTCCACCACTTTCATTAGATACCACTTATACCATTGAAGTGGCCAACGGGAAACTATCGAGTGCCGACACATATTACCGGGGATGTACATTAAACATTTTGGGTAATGAGTTTGAAATTGACTTGATACCTCTGGAACTAGGAAGCTTCGACGTAATAATCGGTATGAATTGGTTAGCCAAAATGAAATCTCACATCCTTTGAGATCTTAACGCAATCCGAATTCCTATCGAGAATGGTGAACCCTTGATTGTTTATGGCGATAAGAGTTTCATCGGACTCAACCTCGTTTCGTGCCTTAAAGTTTGAAAACTACTCCGTAAGGGTTGTTTTGCGATCCTTGCCCACGTTAAGAAAGTCGAGTCCGATGAGAAGCATATCGATGATGTGCCAATTGTTAGTAACTTTTTCGATGTATTTTTCGACGAATTGCCGGGTCTTCCACCTCATCGATCGATAGAATTCCAAATCGATCTTATTCCGGGAGCAGCACCCGTAGCACATGCACCATATAGACTTGCTCCATCCGAAATGCAAGAATTGCAAAGTCAAATCCAAGAACTACTTGACCGTGGTTTTATCCAACCTAGCCATTCACCATGGGGTGCTCCGATTTTGTTCGTTAAGAAAAAAGACGGATCCCTACGAATGTGCATTGATTATCGTGAACTAAATAAATTGACGGTTAAGAACCGGTATCCTCTTCCTCGCATCGATGACCTCTTTGATCAACTACAAGGGTCTTGTGTATATTCAAAAATCGATCTCCGCTCGGGTTATCATCAATTAAGGGTTAAGGGGGAAGACGTCTCCAAAACCGCTTTCCGGACTCGTTATGGTAGTTATGAATTTCTTGTAATGCCATTTGGTCTCACTAACGCACCGGCAGTGTTCATGGATCTTATGAACCGCGTGTACAAACCGTATCTCGATAAATTCGTTATTGTGTTCATCGATGACATCTTGGTCTATTCTAAAAGCAAAGAAGAGTACGAACAACATCTCCGACTTGTGCTTGAACTCTTGAGACAAGAATGATTCTATTCCAAATTCTCCAAGTGTGAATTTTGGTTGAAGGAAGTTCAATTTCTTGGTCATGTTGTAAGTGATCAAGGTATTAAAGTCGATCCCACGAAAATCGAAGCCATTAGTAAATGGGAGACTCCTACTACACCTACTCACATTCGTCAAGTTTTGGGTCTCATCGGATACTACCGTAGATTCATCAAGGATTTCTCTTTGGTTGCTCGACCTCTAACCGCGTTAACTCACAAGGGAAAGAAATTCATTTGGGCGACCGAACAAGAATCCGCATTTCAAATCTTGAAAACAAAGTTAACCACCGCTCCTATCTTGTCACTTCCTGAAGGCAATGATGATTTTGTTGTATATTGCGATGCCTCAAAACATGGTTTTGGGTGCGTGTTGATGCAACGAAAGAAAGTCATTGCTTATGCCTCTCGACAACTAAAAATTCATGAACGAAACTACACGACACATGATCTCGAACTCGGAGCCGTTGTCTTTACACTTAAAATGTGGAGACACTATCTTTATGGAACCAAAAGTACCATCTTCACTGATCACAAAAGCCTTCAACACATCTTTGATTAATAGCAACTAAACATGAGACAACGACGGTGGATTGAAACTTTAAACGATTATGATTGCGAGCTTCGTTACCATCCCGAGAAGGTAAACGTAGTAGCCGATGCCTTAAGTCGAAAGGAAAGAGCGGTGCGTCTTCGTGTCTGAGCTTTAAACATCACCATCCACACCAACCTCAATAGTCAAATTCGTGTAGCCCAAGATGAGGCTCTCAAGGATGAAAACATCTCTCTCGAACACTTGAACGTCCTCACATCTTGATTTGAAGTTAAAGAAACCGGACTCCGATATTTCACCAGAAGGATTTGGGTGCCTAGTTATGGGGATTTACGAAACCTCATTCTAGATGAAGCCTACAAGTCACGATACTCGATTCACCCCGGCGCCAATAAGATGTACCACGACCTCAAAGAACAATATTGGTGGCCAAACATTAAAAAGGACGTTGCTACTTATGTTGGAAAGTGCCTAACTTGCTCCAAAGTCAAAGCCGAACATCAAAGACCATCCGGACTACTTCAACAACCCGAAATCCCGCAATGGAAGTGGGAAAGGATAACGATGGATTTTATCACCAAACTACCAAAGACGGTTGGTGGTTATGATACTATTTGGGTTATTGTTGATCGTCTCACCAAATCCGACAACATGGAGAAACTCGCACAACTTTACATTAAAGAAATTGTAGCCCGACACGGTGTACCCTTATCGATTATCTCCGACCGAGATGGCCATTTTGTTTCTAGATTTTGGCGTACCTTACAAGAAGCGTTGGGGACGCGCTTAGACATGAGCACCGCATATCATCCACAAACCGACGGACAAAGCGAACGCATAATTCAAACTTTGGAAGACATGCTACGAGCTTGTGTTATCGACTTTGGAAAAGCTTGGGATAAGCACTTACCTCTCGCCGAATTCTCCTACAACAATAGTTATCAAGCGAGTATTAATTCCACACTATTCGAAGCTTTATATGGACGAAAATGTCGTTCACCTCTTTGTTGGGCCGAAGTTGGCGACACACAAATCACAGAACCCGAACTCATTCATGAAACAACCGAGAAGATCGTTCAAATCCGAGATAAGCTTAGGACGGCCCGAAGTCGTCAAAAGAGCTATACCAACAAATGACGCAACGACCTTGAGTTTCAAGTCGGTGATCGCGTAATGTTAAAAGTCGCACCTTGGAAAGATGTAATTTGTTTCGGGAAATGCGGGAACCTAAATTTGCGGTATATTGGTCCTTTCAAAATCTTGGAGCGTGTTGGAACCGTTGCTTATCGTTTAGATCTTCCGCATCAATTGAGCTCCGTTAATCCTACTTTCCATGTATCCAACTTGAAAAAGTGCCTTGCCAAACCCGATATCGTCATCCCTCTCGAGGAGCTTACCATTGATGACAAACTTCATTTCGAGGTGGAACCGGTCGAAATTGTGGACACCTCCATCAAAACGCTAAAACAAAGCCGAATTCCAATTGTCAAGGTCCGTTGGAATGCCAAAAGGGGACCCGAGTTTACTTGGGAAAGACAAGATCAAATGCAAAGGAAGTATCCTCATCTATTCGCGAATTCGAAAACGCAAAATCCCGAGGAAGAAACAACGACTACTACGCCTACTTAAATTTCGGGACAAAATTTCTTTTAAGGAGTAGGTAATGTAACATCCTGCCTTTTTCCGTTTATTTATTTTAAAGTCCGTTATATATTTATAACATCTCACGTTGATACGCGTTTTAAATTATATCGTTTAGGTAATTCACGCACCCGAATGAAACTAGAGGGACCAAATTGCCAAATGACCAAACCTTTGACTAGGTCAAAGGGTCAACACTTCACTCTCATCCATTCATTTCTTCCCTTTCACTTTTACTACTTCCTTTTTCTCTCAAGAACACCAACAAGAATTCATCATCTAAATTCGGATTAGGAAGCTAGCAACAAAACAAATTGCATTTTTGGAATCCTTGCAACTTCCTCTTCGATTCCATACCGATTTCATTACATTTGGCTAACTTTATAAAATCACTAGATTTTGTGTTCTTGATGTTTTTAACTTATAAAGTTGTTAGTTAGTGTCTATGGCTCATGTCTAACATGAATATATGATTTATATGCTCGATCTCATTGTTTTAGTTTAACTAGCATGAACATGAAAAGTGTGTGTTTGATTTTGGGTTTTGGATGATTTAATGTTGTTGTTATGATAAAGTGCAAGTATTAAATGTGTTCCTAGTATCACTAGCTTCAATTTGATGTGTAGGTTGCTTTAGAAAACTTCATAAACTTGATCATTGATTTTGGTGGATTTGGGTTAGGGTTTGATGAACTTGAAATGAACCTTTGATGCTTTGAATGACATAAGATGTTATTAGTAAGTGTTTAGTTGTATTGTATGTTTAATTATCTTTGAAACGACATATCTTTCGTGTAAATTGGTTGCCCGAATCATTGAATTGCATTTATGAACTTGAATGCATTAAATGATGAGCATTGAATGTGATTTGGGTTGTTGCAAGTATTGAATTGTTTGTTGAAATGTGTTTAGTTGTTTTCCTCGTCAAAATACCTTCCCGATGATATAAGATACATGTTTTGGTTGTTTGCGGGTCATAAATTGGAAATGTTTGTAGTTTGGTTCGTGCATTTAATTGTTGCAGCAGAAACAGGTATGCATACCAATTTGGACGCCGTCCAGATTATTGGACGCCGTCCAGGCCTTCAATGCTGGACGCCGTCCAGCAAATCTGGACGCCATCCAGTTACACTGCCAGTTTCTGTTTTGTTTTACCATTTTACGAAAAATGTTTGCTATGCTACGCACCTCCGATTCACATGTAACTTGTTCTAACATGATCATATATGATTAAAAACCTCAGAAAAAAAGTTCGGGACCCGACCCCAACGTGTTGACTTTTCATTGACTTTGACCCGACCAAAGTTGACTTTTAAACAAACTTAACCAAATACTTATACGATCATTCTAACATACTTTTATACTTGTACCTTGCATGAAACATGACAATTTGATTCACATGCTATTATAATCGAGTCTTAACGAGCCATAGGACTAATTGAACACTTTGACCGACCGTGTTTACCGATATTGATACAAACCTATTTGTTTAGGTCAAGACTAGCATTCGTTCTCGCACACGTTTACTTGTTGAAGTACTTTTACATACGTGCACTCATGGTGAGATCATAGTCCCACTTTTACTCTTTTGAACTTACAATTGGGGTGAGAAAACATAAACGTTTCTTTTTACTAAGTGAACACAAGTACAGGAAAACAAACATTCTACATACGAGTTTGAACAAAAATCCTCAATTCGATTATCATTAGTTACACTTGTCGGGTGTAAGCGAGAACTTATGTTATATGGCCATATGGGTTTGACAGACCCTCATTCAGGCGGTTCGCTACCGTCTACGAATGAAATATATTTTCGAGAAACAGTGTATGTTCTAACACTATTGTGATGGGGTTCTATGGAAGGAATGTTAAGCATTGATAATTGGGTGCTCGTGAAATAAATTTTGGAATGGTTTACTATTATATCAATGATACAAATCTTGTGGTTCACTTGTACTTACTTACTTACTTAAACCTATGATTTCACCAACATTTTTGTTGACAGATTTCTATGTTTTTCTCAGGTCCTTGAACGTTTTGTGATACATGCTTCTGCTCATTACTTTTGATACTTGCTTGGATGTCGAGTATACATGCATAAGTGGAGCATCTTTTGGCTACTTTCAAATTGTGTCGCATATGTTTCAATTGTACTTTAAACTTTGTTATGTAACTAGTTGTCGAACTACTTTGTAAACCTTGAAACATCTTTATTTTTGAAATGAATGCGACATACTTTTGGTCAAATGTTATTTTAAAGACTTATGACCACGTAACGGGACTTAAGTAGACGGCGCCGTCAATGATGATTTTGTCGGGTCGCTACACTGATGACAAAAAAGGGGAGAAAACATCAAAGAAGGAAAAGAAAAGAAAATAATCCGAAGGGGATCATGAGCATGAAAAGGCTCCCAAGCAGCAGGGGAGAGATGGTGATGGTGATGGTAATGGTCAAGGAAATATTGGCCCTTAGCCCAGTAACGCTCATACTGATATAGGTGTAAGGGGTGTTGGTGAATCTCAACCCAGCATGCCTGACAAATTTGCTGATTGTTAACACCTATTTCCTTATGAGGTAAGGCTTAGTGTATCAACAAGATACTAGAAGTAATCTAGCTTTAGGAGGGCGGAGTGTTGCCGATTGATTTTTAGCCATGGGAAATAATCCCTGCAGACCCGATTCACAAGTGTAGAAACTTGTGGGGTGGCTTAATCAATCTGTCGTCCGTAGAGCGTAAAAGTGCTAGCCGG